>NC_058131.1:615653926-615680158 GCF_016433145.1 Gracilinanus agilis
TCCTTCCTTCCTTCCTTCCTTTCTTCCTTCCTTCCTTCCTTCCTTCCTTCCTTCCTTCCTTCCTTCCTTCCTTCCTTTCTTTCCCTTACCTTCTATTAAGAATTAGGCAATTGGGGTTAAGTGACTTGCCCAGGGTCATATAGCTAGGAAGTATCTGAAGCCAGGTTTGAATCCATGACTTTCCATCTTTAGCTCTGGCTCTCAATCCACTGAGCCACCTAGCTGCTCATCTTCCATTCTTGAGCCTTAGACTTCTTGATCTTTCTAACTTGCAAAGGTTTATTCCTTAGTTGTCTGCTGTTCCCTATTGCATCTTACTGTAGCCATGGCAACAGTTCTACCAAGACTTGTGTACCTCTTTGGAAACACCAGTATTTTTTAGCATCTTACAAGGAAGGACCTCAAGCAAAGCCACTCTTCTGCTAGTTGTTGGCTGGCCTTTGTTTTAGAGTCAGCAGTCTAAAGTGGATCACCACCTGGCTCCAATGAGATTTTGTCTTTTACACATAGATTTGAGTCAAGACCATGGAATCTTTAGGACAACATGGTGGGTTGCTGTTGAAGTTGTTATTCTTTGGTTTGCTGGGAAAGTGGGAGGGGAATCCTCACAACTTTTTTCATCAATTACTTCTATGCTTTCATCTTTTCTCTAAATTTGGTGACTCAGTCTTTAGTTGGGAGAAGGGGAATCCAAACCAGACTCTTTTGGACCAACCCAAAGGTGGAAACACATTGCTCTCTCTGACAGCTGATGAGGTCAGATGGATAGGGCAGCCCTAGTTTTGATTAACACACCTATAAAATGGAATGCTGGGACTGACCTCCACTCAACTCAAGCAACACAAAGATAATTGACCTTTGGAAACTGCCTTTGGCAGTCTTTTTATTATTTTTATAGGAAAGTCCTGCAAACCAATTACATCTCACAATGGACCTTTTATAGTGCTATTAGTTTAATGCAGCTTTCAGAGAAATTAGCCCTTAGGGAGCCTGAAATCCCAAGGAAAAAAAAGTCCTCCATGGGCTTTTTGACTTTTTGGGTTAGCAGCAAGAATGGATTAGTTGCATGATATTCTTCTGTAGTGGCTCTTAGTGTTGAGAGCCATTTGTCCAATCCATGTTTTATTCTTCCTATATCTGGCCCAATTTTAAAAAAATGAACATGCTGTCTCTTTAAAGGATTCAGACTACAAATCAAATCAAAGTAGGCGTATCCTGCTTTGGTCTGGAGTTAAAGGAGAATGGAAGTGAGAAAATTGGAATAACACTTCTGTTTAAATGCCTGGGCACCTTGTGGATATGAAATTGCAGGTGTCAGTTTCCCATTTTCCCACTGGCTTCAGTGCCTCTCACCCCAGTCATGATTATCTGCAAAGTGATGGCTCTGAGGTTCATGGTGACAAAGTCTGTCTGCTGTGTACATGTGGTTTGCTTTTCCTTCAGGTTGCAAAAAATAAGTTCCGGAAGCGTGTTTCTGCAAAACCCTTCAACCTCCTCTTGGTAATCCAGGTAGCAGGTACAGTACTGCCAGAAAGCTGTGTAGGAGAGGTTAGAGGTATGAAGAAGATGGACAGCATGACAGGGAATTAGACCAAAGATGTAGGAAACTCACAGAATTTGGCTGGGGTCTTTTAGACTATCTAGGCTGGGCATGACACCTTGGGGATATTCAGAGTGAGAAAGGTAGAGTAGAGGGTCTTTCTCCTCTTATTTTTTTTCTTAAGGATCTCTCTTCTTGACCAGGAAAGAGTTTCCTAGAGAAAAATCTGAGGGGATTGAGAGTGGGTGCCTGGCTCACAGATAGGGCTCACCACCCAAACACCTGGATGAAGAAGATACTCTAGGGTCATGTGATACAGTAGAAAGAAAATCAGACTGAATTAGGAGATCTGAGATCATATCTTGACACCAACATTTGGTATGTAACTTTGCTCAAGCCTCTGTGAGCCTTGGTTTTCTCATCTGTAAAAATGGGTATGATATTAAATATCTACCTCATAAGTCACTCACTTAGCTGCTTTTTCCCTCCCCAGAAGACTGGACAGGATCTAGGGCATAATTATAAAATCTGATATTTATAAAGAACTTTTAAGCTGACTAAGCGATTAAGAGATAACAATCTCCCCCTTCTTCTTAGAGGCCTGTGTCCTCTGAAAATTTGGCCTCTCTTTAATTTATAAATATGACAGATGCAGAGTTGGAATGTTGCCTGTGAGTTAGAATTTTTTTTCCTATTAGATAAAAATGGGTAAGGGAACTTCTGGGCTATGTATTTGTGTGCATTTGTAAGGGTTCCTCCTGGAGGGAAAGAAGGAAAGGTTGATAATAGGGAGATTCTGGAGGGTTAGGAAGAAATGTAGTCCCAGAGATGTGTCAGTGGGCTAAAGAAGGGCTGCATTATCTGACTGCTTGCCTTGTTTCCTCTGTATTTGGCACTGGAGATAGCAAAATTTCTTGCTCAGAGAGTAGGAATCAATTTCCATCTCTTCCCATGATGAATAACCCATGCTAGAAGCAGAAATATCTTCTTTGCAGAACAGATGAAGGTAGCTTCTCTGGGCAGCTTTTGCTTTCTTTTTCTCAGCACTATTAGCATCCACTTCATTAGAAATGCATTCTCTATAATCTATGGGAAAAATCCAAACTCTCTATCCTGGTATTCACGGTCCTCTATAATCTGATCCTAACCTACCACCTTAACTTTATTTCCCACCAATTTCTACAAATGAATTATCTGCTTTATCTAAACTGGTCATTATCTTCCAAAGCTACCAGGTTCACGCATCACCATATTTCCTCACCTGGAATTCTACTTTTCAAAGCTAAACCTAAGTCCTGCCTCCTTGTGAAAACATCCATGACCAGCCCATCTCATAGTGGGTGGTCTCATCTTCTTTTCCTCTAAACTCCTATGGTAGTTATACTGCCTATACTACTCTTTTGATCTTCAGGACAGAATACTTAACTTTTTATTTTTAACGTATATGTGTTTAATGTAAATGGGTTTCCAGTTGTTCTGGAGAATTGGCTTAAGAGATGTTCTTTGAGAGATCTTTGATAAAGGAAAAAGCTGGACCAATTGTGTAGCAAGAGTGAGGGATAACTAATGGACATCTTATGTACTCTATTGATACCCACAGGTAGGAGGTCTAGTAGAAATCTGGCATATTGGACAGATGCCCTGTGGAGGATTTATAGGAGGTCATAGCCAAGTACAGTACAGGAAGAGGAGTCACGGATGAGATATGTATGATCCATACCATTGTTGTTTAAAAAATACTTACTGATTGATTGGACTACCCACATCGATGAAATCATATTACAGATTCATAGAACTATCACAGCATTGAAGTATCTTGTATTAGATTGTAAACTCCTTGTAGGCAAGTCTGTGACTCATTTATTTTGTCCCTCCCATGGTCCCTTGTACACAGTAGATATTCAGTAAAGATGTATTTATTAATTAATTATCAGGTTGGGGGAAGGGAGTTTGATAGCTTAGACTATTATAGATCCTTGTTTTCTCAATGTCTTCCCTTTTATCTTTTCAAACCAAAAACATTTGCCTCAAAATCTAGACAATTGCTTTTGCATCAGAGATCAAGCTAAGAAGGTTTCCTGTTTCTGGAAGTTGTTGACAGACCTTTCATCCCATGGGGCTCAACCTGTATCTCGTTAGTTGACATGATTATCTGATTTCAAATTTAATTTTAGATTTTATCCAATACCTAAGCCCTAGAAGCCCACCTATGGGATTCTGTGCTCTGGGAGACAGGATTTTTGGTTAGAATTTGGCTTTGAATAACCTTGAACCCTGTTTTAATTAAAACCTCTTCCTGGCGGCTCCTCTTCATCATGCTTGAAATCTAAAGACAACACAGAGGTAGCCCCCTGACTCTGGGAGGATCCAGGACCCCGGTGGGGTATTCCATGCTCTGGAGGTGCAAATGTGTTTAAGCTGAACAAGTCACTTAAATATCAGTCTTATCTGCTGCTTCCCCTTCAGTGTCTCAGACAGATAAAGATAAAATAGCCAAGGTAATTGTGGAGATGGAGTGTCGCTGGCAAAGGATCTGAGCACAAAGACCATTTCCAGAGACAGATGGAGTGGAGGCCCCTGTAATTTTTCTTGAATCATGTTTAAAGTGGCACCGTCAGAAAACCAATTCAGCGGGAAAGTGGCTTGGAGGGACCAGAGCCATGGGAATTTTGGAAATGTTAAAGTCCAATGTAGTTCACGGGTGATAAAGAAATGAATCCATTTCCCCAAATAGACTAGGCTGATGTCAGAGGTCCAACATACATCTACAGGTGAAAGCCCACCCCACCCGGGCACTATGTGTTGTGTTTGTTGCTGGTGAGTTTGATAAAGTTTCCATCTGTACTTGGCTGGCTTCCACAGCACTGGGAGAAGCTTCATATGGTGGCAGGAGGGTTTGGCAGATTCCCAGAAGGACCCACCCCTCCTTTTTCACTTTGAATTGTTCCTGATGATACAGCAGTGCCTAGGCCCTTTATGGGCTGGAAATCTTTCTTGGCCCGGTGCCAGGTTTCTGGAGGCTCAGGGCAGAAGTTAGAAGATTCTGCCCTGCTCCATCTCTTGGTCAGGGAAGGGGGAAATGTGCTGCAGAAAATGGGTGGCAGATAATATCTTAGGGAAAATATGGGCCAAACCTCTGATGATGCTTTGAAGGAAAGATGGCTATGGCAAAGTCCCAGAGACTGAATCACACAGTGATTGGGGAAAGATTAGGGAAAAGACTGTTTCTTATAGCTACCTTCCCTTTGGCCTCAGATTAGTGTTTCCCTTCAATCATTCAACAAAGTCTTGTTGGGAACCTGTTTCATGATTAATATTGTGCAATACAAAGCTTACAATCTAGTTAGGGAGGCAAACAACTTGAAAATAATAATTGTATTAATTAAGTAACCTGATCCCCAAAGCCCATTATATGGGACTTCCTCCTCACTGATGGAGATCTATGCATGCCTTCATGAAGGGTAGACTTGGCAAGAGAGGAGAGAAGAGAGATTCAGTCTCTTCCATTTCTTTGAGCTCTCCTGACTTCCAGTCAAGCGAGAAGATGAACAATGTCAACCCCACTTTAAGGACTGGGTAGTCCCCATTATGTCCCTATTTACAGCTTTCTATGATAGACTAGAGATTTTGGAAAATTCTTCTTTGAATGAAATCCGGTAATTTCAATCTTGCTCTCCATTTAGAGAATGCTTTCACTTCGCATTGTCTGATATATATATGCATATATATATATACACATTAACATGTGCATATATACATATATAAAAATATATATTCTCCTGTTTATACTTACTCTGACTTATTTTGCTATCTATATGGAGAAGTGGGTTTCTTTGCTATTTGCTAAGTATTTTCATTGTGGAACTGGTATTTGGTGAAAAGTAAGCCTTGAAAATAGAACTGGGGTTTTCCTTTTCCATTAAGAAATTGAAATCAGGAATCAATCTTTAATTTTAAAATTATATTACCTAAACTAATAATATTTTAGAGAGCAGATGGATATAATTCCAGCCTGGTCCAGTTCTGTCTGGGGAGAATAGAGGGACCAACCTCTGGCTCCCAATTTCCTCCTTCCTCTTCTGGCATGATTTAAAATCTTCCATTGGAGAAGGATAGGGGGAGAAGATACTAGAAAATATATCTATTCTCACCTCCCTGTGAGTTAAATTAAGACATTTTCCCTATAAAATCAAAATGCCTTATTCAGTGGACCATTCCATGGACCACCATCCAGTCACCCAAGTTCAAGATCTTGGAGTCATCCTTCTCCTCTTCCTCACTTTCCATATCCAGTCAGTGGACAAGTCACATCAATTACATCTTTACCATTTTTTTCTAGCTTTCCCTTTCTCTCCATTCCCATGGCTACCACCTTAATTTAGGCTTTCATCACCTCTCTCCTGGACTATTGCACAATATCTTCCTAATTGACTTCCCTTTTTTCCTGTCTCCAACCTATTCTCCTCACAGTTGCCAGCTCAATATTCCTAAAGTTCAAATTTGACCATGTCATTTTCCTAGTCAGAAACTTCCAGGATAAAATACATTTTGACATTTAAAGCCCTTCACAGTCTACTGCCTACTTTTCCAGGCTTCTTATGTACTATTACATTCCACATCTTTCATTTCACTCAAACGGCAATACTGATATTCTTTATCAACATCATTCTCTTTGCCTTTGCAAGGGTTGCTTGCTATGTCTGCAATGCAATCTTTCCCTACTTGCAAATTTTTTAAATCTATCTTTCTTCAAGGCTCTGCTCAAGTATTTCCTTCTATAACAGGCCCCTCGATCCCCTCAATTGTTAGAACCTTCCCTATCTCTAATTCCCTGTCTATATGCTTAGTATTTATTTATACATGTATACTTAATCCACCACCAATCTACCCAGAATTTGGAGAAAGAGGAAAAGGATTCATAGATATAAAACTACTTATAGCTTTTTTCATAATAAAAAAAGCCCAACAACTGGAAACCAAGGGGGAAACCCACCTATTGAGGAATGACTAAAGAAATCTCAATATATATATGTATGTATATACATACATATATATGTAATTGAATATTATTACATCATAAGAAATTACAAACTCAACAACCTTAACAGGAATTTGGGGGGATTTTCATGAACTGGCGCCAAGTGAAATGAACAGAACTAGAATAGTTTATACAATGAATGACATTATAAAGAAAAGTCCAATTGTTTCAGGAAGTCTTCCTAGATACCTCCAGTTGTTAATGGTCCCCTCCACCCTCAGCATTCAATACTGTTATAACTCTACAAATCACTCATCCAAAAATGTGTTTAGTTATATGTTGGGATCTTATCTTTGTTATTAGATTGCAAGTTCCTGAGGGCAGAGTCTGTGTTTTATCTAAATTTGATCTCTCCCTACTAAATACCTCACATAAAAGTCTGCACATAGTACAAACATAGTACATGTTCTTTTTATATTTCCAAGGGAAGGTGAAGTGTGAGCTGGAGTGATCATGGAAGGATTCATAGAAGAAATTAGAATTTGAGTTATTTCTGGCACATAGTAGGTGCCTTAAAAATGCTCATTGACCAACGGGTTCATTTTGGAATAGGAAATAGGGTTTATGGACAACACTAATGACCAACCAAGACCTTTCCAGTCTCTCCTCCTTCATTCTCTGATCTAGCTCCTCCATCCTTCTTGCTTTTATTCACAGCTAATACTCTATCTGTAAAAATTTCACACATACCTAGGTATCTACATGTCATCTTCATTAGACTGTGAGCTCCTTGAGGCCCCAAACTGCTTTTGCCTTTCTTTTTTATCCTCTGTGCTTAACATTGTGCCTGGCATTTGGTAGGTCTTTAATAAATAAGCAAGACAATGGGGGCCTTAATGTTTTTCCCCAACCAATCAAGAAATCCTTATTTGCCTTTTCAGACAAATGTGCCCCCATATTTCCCTTTTTTTCCCACTGCCCCTATCTCCATATTATGAAAGGATTCACAGAATCTTGAACTTGGTAAGCATTTAAATATTTGTGAATGTTGTTAGATATTGAATGAGTAACATTTACTTATATGGAGGAAAAGAAGAAGGGCATACCTATCCAAAGAGTTCTCAGAGAAAATCCTACTTTGAAAGGTAAAGTATAATCAAGGTGCTAGGGATGGAACAAGTCTCTCAGTGTCTTCTGAGGGAAGAGATAAGTGCAGTGAGAAGTGTAGCCTTCTTGGCATCTGTTAGTATGATAATTATAATTGATAATAATAAATAGCATTTATATTGTACTTGAAAGTTTGCAAAACATTTTATATGTTAACTCTTTGGATCTTCACAATAACCCTCTAAGGTAGATGTATTATTATTCCCATTTTTTTGTTATTAAGTCATTTTTCAGTTGTGTTCCTATTTGGAGTTTTTTTGGCAAAGACTTTAAAGTGACTTTCTTTTTCTTTCTTTCTCACTTTCTCTCTCTCTCTCTCTCTCTCTCTCTTTCTTTCTTTCTTTCTTTCTTTCTCTCTCTCTTTCTCTCTTTCTCTCTCTCTCTTTCTTTCTTTCTTTCTTTCTTTCTTTCTTTCTTTCTTTCTTTCTTTCTTCCTTCCTTCCTTCCTTTCTTTTTCTTTCCCTTCCTTTCAGTCTTTAAATTGATGCTAAGTATCAGGTCCAAGGCAGAAGGATGGTAAGGGCTAGGCAACTGGGGCTCAGTAATTTGCCCAGGGTCACACAACTAGGAAGTGTCTGAGGCCAGATTTGATCCCAGGGCCTCCTATATCTAGGTTGACTCTCAATCCAATAAGACACTTAGCTGCCCCTTTGCCATTTCCTTCCTCAGCTGATTTTATATATGAGGAAAAACTGAGGCAAACAAGGTTAAGTGAATTGCCCAGGGTCACACAGCCAGTAAGTATCTGAGGCAAGATTTGAACTCAGGAAGATGACTCTTCCTGACTCCAAGCCTGGCACCTTATCCACTGCATCACTTTATTTTATACACGAAAAAACTTAAGCTGATTGAGGTTAAGCAATTTGTCCAAACCTCTGAGGCAGAATTTTAACTCCATTTTTCCTGATTGTAATGTCCTGTGCTCCATCCATTGTACCACTAAGCTGCTTGAATCACATTCCTGGACTGCTCTGGGGATGAAATGAAAAGTGTCTTGTCCTTGTCTCCCAGTTGATGAGGCCATATCTGAGACTGCCTCTTGAAATCTCTCTGGGAGAACCTGATACAGATATCAGGAGCAACATTTAGTTGAGTACTACCACCCCTGCTTCCCCCACATCTTTGAGTCTGCCATGTTTGGAGCTTCCCTAAGCCACCATTATGTCCCTTCCACCTCCTCACTGTCTCTGGATTGCTGGCAGCCCTGGTGGGAATATGCTGAAAGGGTAAGATCTTCATATTATGTCTGGAAAAATGACTTTCCAGACCCAGGTGATCTCCCTAAATGCCACTGGTAGGTCAGATGCTCTGAATTATCTTTGTTCTTGCTCTCCTTTCATTCAGGCATTAGGGAGGAGGATCTAGCATCATCCCACTCGCTGCTTTTTACCACTGATTTTTCTGTTTGGGTTTTTGATTTTTCTGTTTGGTTTCTGATTGAACGTGTTGAATGAGAAGTCACACTGAAAAAAGATGTGGCATGTCTGACCATTCTTATGGCCAGGGTAAAAGGTCAGAAGTATTCTCAGAAAGGGTACCTCAGAAAGTCTAACCATTTCTTTTGTCTCTCTTTCATGATTTTACTTTGCTTTCATTTAATTTTACTTTGATTGAATCTACTCCAACCATGCTTATTAACTCCTCCTGCAAGCCTTTGTGAACTATGTTTTGGAATCTTTTCTGTATAGATTTTCTAAAGGAATTCAGCACAGTGGGGAGAAAATATTTCTTTTTGGAAGCAGGGGATCTAAGTTGGAATTCCCTTTTGATACTGTTGTGATCTGAACATTTTTAAAAATTAATTAACTAATTTTTATCTTTGTGACTTTGAGCAAGTAATCTAACCTCTCCAGACATAATCTTCATCCATTCATGGGGAAATAGACACATTACAAACTTGTTTTCATTTTTCTGTTCAATGTTATCTAAAGAGAGATAGGTGGACAGTTGGGGAAGATTTGAAAAGGACCAGAGCTTTGTGGAGAAAGTGGAAAGTAAGTACACACGCTGTGGGGTAGGTGAGCTGGTACTAAGGTTGTAAATCCCTTCAGTGGTTTTGGATGGCATTGTAATAAATCACTGGAGAGACTGATGACATTTTCCCTGTTCTTCCTGATCCCCATGTTTTAATTTTGTTTATCTCTAGAATTATGCTGTTCTTTTACAAGTCTTGTTCCCATTGTTGGTTTTTTCTTCAAACTTCCTGTTTTAAGATTTTTCTTCTTTCCTTTGATTTTTGAATTTACTGCTTCTCTGGCCCCAGTCAGAGACTCCACTCCCTTTGACATGAGCCATCCATTTTCCAGTTTTGAATGAACATTCACAACCATGAACAACAACACCAGTTCCATAGCAGTAGTTCCTTCTCTGGCCTCTCATGAGTTTTTAAAATGTAAATTGTCCCTTATCATCTCCAAGATCCAATATGTACCTTCTCTTTGACATTCAAGGCTCTTCAGAAGCTGGACTTCTCTCATCTTTTCATTCTTTGTATACCTCGCCCCAACACCCTTCACCCCCAAGCACTCTGTGATCCCTTGGCCTCGGTTTCCAGTCCATCTCCAGGCTCCAGGTTTTTTCTCTGCCTGAATTCATGTCTGTAAATGCTCTCTTTCCTTATCTCCACCTTGCTTCTCTGACTTCATTCTAGTCTCAGCCAAAATCCTGTCTGCTGCGACAAGCCTTTCCTGGCTCCCCTTAATGCAAGTGCCTTTCCTCTGTTGAATTTGTTGTTGCTGTTCAATTGTTTGTTTGTGTCTAATTCTTCCTGACCCCATGGACCATACTGTTCATAAGATTTTCATACTGGTCTGGTTTGCCATTTCCTTTTCCACTGGATTAGGCAAAAAAGAGGCTAAGTGACTTGACCAGAGTCACACAGCTGGTAAGTATCTGACACTGAATTTGAACCATGTTCTTCCTGACTCCACTTCTAGCACTTTATCCACTGAGTCACCTAGCTGCTTCCTTGAATTAATTATCTCTAATATAAGTCTCAGTCCTTTGTGCTCTGAACAAAGTAGAGATTTCTTCATGACACAATACTTGGCTCTACTCCCTCATTAGCAGCAATTCTATAACATATTTTTGTACAATGGTTTCCTTTAAAGAAAAGAAGCTTTTAGAGAGAGGCATACAAGGCTCTTCTCCAAAGATCAACTTGGCAACGATGTGGTTTGGTTCAACAGTTTGTTGTTGTTGTGATTGAGTCATTTTTCAGTTGTTGTCTGACACTTCTTGACTCCATTTGGGATTTTCTTGGCAAAGATACTGAGTAGTTTGCTATTTTCTTTTTTTGCTCATTTAACAGATGTGGAATCTGAGGCATAAAAGGTTAAGTGACTTACCCAGGGCCACATAGCTAAGAAGTGCCTGAAGATGGATTTGCACTCAGGTCTTCCTGACTTAGGGCTGGCACTCTATCCACTGTGCCACCTAACTGCCAACGATTTGATTTTCTTTAATTTTCGAATCTTTTTCATTCATTCAATAAACCTTAAGTGCCTGCTATGTGCCAAACGTTGTTTCTCTACATATGATTGCCCTCTCAAGGTCAGAATGCTTATATTTAAGCACAGAATAGTAATAGATCTGCCCATATTCTTACATCTTTAGCCAAATCACCTCCATCTGATAACTTCCATTGAATGTAGGATGGTTGGTTGCCTGTGTGAATCTTATTTGCCATTCAAGATAATTGAGCAAATACCTTTTGAATGCCTATTATGTTCCAGATACTAGGTCAGGTGTTGGGAATATAAAAACAAAACAAAGAATAATCCCTTGTAATAGAAATTTATATTCTGTTGGGGGGAAACAGCATGTACTTTCATAATCCATAATGCCATGTCTCAGGCTCCGGGATTATTTATACAGACTGCATCCAAAGTGAGGGGCGTACCCCCAAATCATCCCTCTTTGACTTCTTTTGCCCCTGCCTCTTAAAAACTCAGAATATAACTCAGATATAGCTTATATCTAGATCAGGGTTGTTACATTTTTCCACAGTTGATTATCTTTATAATATTGCCATTATGGTATAAATTATTCTGGTTTTGCTTACTTCACTTCATACTAGTTGAAATAAGTTTTCTCGGGTTTTCTGAAACAATCCCCTTCATCATTTCTTATAGCACAGTAATATTTCCTCACATTCATATAACATAATTCATATAACAGCCATTCCTCAATCAATGGGCATCCCTTCAGTTTCCAGTTCTTTGCCAACACAAAAAGAATTGGCTAGAAATATTTTTATAGATCTTTTCCCTCTTTGACCTCTTTGAGGTATAGTATTGGTATTATTGTATTGTATTGTATTGAGCTTTAGTATTGGTATTGTTGGGTCAAAGAGTATGCCTAGTTTAAAAGTTTTTTGGGAATGGTTCCAAATTGCTTTCCAAAATGGTTGTGCTAGTTCAGAGTTCCCACTAATAGTATATTAATGTATCTATTTTCCCACAGCCCCTTCAACATTTGCCATTCTCCTTTATCATCTTAGTTGATCTGATGAGGATAGGGTGGTTCCTGAGAGTATTTAAATGTGCATTTCTCTAAGAGTATTTTCAGAGCATTTTTTCAAATGACTATTGATAGCTTGACTTTCTTCCTCTGGGGGGAAAAAAACCTGCCTGTTCATTTTACTTGACCATTTCTCAGTTGGGGAATGGCTTAGGAAAATCACTTTGGCAGCTGGAAAATGAAATGCTATGGAAAGAGACTGGAGACAGAGACACCTACCAGTAGGTAATTTTAATAGTTCAGATGTAAAGTAATTATGGCCTGCAACGTAGTGTTGACTCTGTGCTTGACAAGAAAGCTTCTATAAGAGTTGTGAAGGAAGAAAGAGCAAGAGGTGAGAGCAGATTGGATATGGAGGATGAGTGAAAATAAGGAGTTGAGGATAATATTGAGATTATAAGCCTGAGTGATAGGGAAGTTCATTAGAGGGAAGGGTTTTTGGGGAAAAGATAATGAGTTCTGTTTGAGCATATTGAGTTTGAGGTGTCTATGAGATATTCAGTTCAAGATGTCCAGCAGGCAGGCAGTTGATGAGGTGAGACTGGAGGTCAGGAGAAAATTAGAGTTGGATAAATAAATCTAAGAATCATCTGCATAGAGATGGTAACTGAATTGATGGAAGCTGATAAAATTACCCAGCGAGATAGTATAGAAAGAGAAGAGAAGAGGGATCCAGACATATCACTGTAGGATATCCACAGTTAGCAGTGATGACCTGGATAAAGATCTAGCAAAGGAGCCTGAGAAAGAATAGTCAGATAAGCAGGAGGAAAATTAGGAGAAAGTAGTGTGACAGGTAGATTAGAGAATGGATTAGAAAGGGAAGATATTTGAAGTAGGGGGACAAAGTAGTAGATTATTATAATATTCCAAGTGATAAGAGCTTGAATGAGACAGGATTGACTGTATAATTTAAAAGAAGGGGACAGATATGAGAGATGTTGGAGAGATAGCAACTAGTTTGGCAATTGATTTAGTGTGTAGGATGAGGGAGAGTGAGGATTAGAAGATAACTTTGAAACTTCAAAGCTGAGTGTCTGGAAAGATGGCAATGCCTTGGATAAAAAGGGCATCATTTGGAATTAGTCTAACTAGGTCTTAAATATGTTGAGTTTGAGATGTTTTGGGGACGTCCCATTTAAAATGTCCAAGAGGCAGCTTATTATGTGAGACTGGAGGTCTAGTGGGAAACTAGGGCTGGGTATCATCTTCACAGAGATGATAATTGAGCCCAATAAGTAGATAAACTCACCAAGAGAGTATAGAGAGAAGAGGGGAAGATGACTAAGGGATCAATCTGAGAAATGGAATTAAGAATAGGAATGGAAGGCTGTCCTTGTCAAGAATAGGTATCATTAGAATCTGGAGTAAAGGAGAGAATGAGGCATGATATCACGAGGTACGTAGAGAACGTGTATAGGAAGAGCAAAGAGGGAACTCTTGGAGAATGGCTTCTATTTTTTTCAGCAAAGTCTTCTGGTGAGAGGGTGGTGTGGGGAGGGCAAGTGCATTTTAATGTAGTTGAGTGTAGTGGCTAGGTATTTAGCCTCAAAGGTAGGAAAATCTCAGTTTCAGTTTAGTCTCTAATGCATTTTGGCTGTATCAACCTGAACAAGTCACCTCTCCTGGCCTCAGACACCTTTCTTTCTGAGACAAAAAGATGCAGAGAAAGCATTAGTACAAGTAATTTCCTCACCATTATGTGTCTCCTCCCTCCCCACAGTACATTAAACTATAAATTGCATGGGTGGAAAGGACCAGCATTTGTCTACACCTTCCTCCAGAGTCTAGTATTACACATACAAGGTGCTTAATAACTGGTTGCTGAATGGATGAATGGTCCTGATTAAACTATGAACCTATCTGGCTTCTAATATAGAGTCCTCATTCCTCTCTAGCTCCTTTCCCATTTATCTAATTGGACCTTCCTAACAGTATCCTTACTAAGAAAACCCCAAATAGGTCACAAAAAGTTGGACATGAGTGAAAAGTCTGAACAACAGAAAAACAACAGAACAGTTAGTGATCAGAAACAGCCTTTTGACTTGTACTTTCTTAATGAAGAGAAGGAGCCAGACTAATGAGAGAGGGACAAAGAATGTGGACACTAAATAAAAGACACTGGTGAGAGATATTGGGTGCATGTGAATAATCATAATATGTCCCAGGTTCTGGGCCTCAGAGGAGGCCACTCAAAGCCGGATATGGCTTTTTTATGCAACTGCTGAAATAATAAAGAAGGTAATGACTTTATAGGTCTGGCCATTCTGAAGGCAGATTGACAGCCTAGAATTATCCTTTGCTGGGTTTTTCTCTGGTGATATAGGAGGATGAGTAGGACGAGTCCCCCAAAACAGAGCCAGAAAAAATGCTCTGGGTTTGGAGTTGGAATATTTAAGTTTGAATTCTAGCATAGCTACTTAATACCTATTTGACCTTGGGCAAATCACTCAGTTCTTCTGGGGCTCGGTTTCTTCATCTGTTAAATGAGAGATTTGGATATGATGACTTCTCAGGTCCCTTGCAGCTCTAAATCCTAGGATCTTATGATTTCTTGGGGCTCAGGTTGCTGCTGTTCCCCATTCTCCTGTGAAAATCCTATAGGTTCTTCTTAGAATTCCCTAGCTAGGATGAATGATTTTTTTTTCTGGGTGGGACTGAGGAAAGGGAAGAATTCTGGCCTGGATGGCTCTTTGCCTTGAAGCTATTGATCCCCTGAAATGAGAGCTGAAATCATCATTGGTTGCTTCTCTTTTCTGTCTGACCGCTGTTTCTGGGGGTCCCTGGAGGGCATGCAGTCAACTCTATGCTTGGTGGAGCTGAAGTCTGGTCTTCCTGCATTGATCTTTGAGAAGAACTCAGACTCACTAGTCCTGGACCCTCCCATTGGGAAAGAGAAAACCCAGTGGACCTCCATCTGTGCAGTTTAGTTATCTTGTTCATAGTGTCATCAGAGGGGAGATGGTAAGAAAAATGGCTTATTCATTTCCAGCTCACTGTCTTCCCCTGCCTTAGGGGCTCCTTGATGTGGGGAAAAGAACCCTAGACTTCATGTCACTTTGGAGACCTGGGCTGTAGCTCTTCTGCTTACAAGTTTCAACTTTAGTTATTTCACAGTAAGTTATTTCACCTCTGCCTAAGCCTCATTTCCTCTTCTGAAAAGTGAGGATAATAGTATTTGCCCTGCCTACCTCACCAGTTCTTGTGAGAATCTCATTTAGATAATAGATATTAAAGGGCTCTGTAAATAGCAAAGTACAATCTGGACTATATGATTTCTCACCCTTTCTCCCTCTTTCCCCTTTCTCTCTCTTTTTCTCCCTTTCTTCTTCTCTTTCTCTCTCTTCCTCCTCTTTCCATCTTCCTTTCCTTCTGACCCCCTTTCATTTCATTTCCCTGACTCTGTGTTTTGATAGGTATCTGTAAGTTTATCTTGGCAAAGAGGGGGGAAAGTCCAAAGCATACAAGGCAAGTGAACATTACCTGATTCAAGAGGAACATTGCTCATGAAGCCCTGTGCTTATTATAGGGAAAAGGGATGAACCTGGGAAGTGTAGATCCCTTGATTTAAATTAAAGTACCCCAAAGCAACCTTGTGAAAAGGGCCTCACCCATGGCCCATGCCCAGTCACCACCAGTTATCTCTGGGTACTTTTCCTCAAAGTACTAAAATTTAGAGGGCAGAATTTCCTCTCAATGTAGACTTTAGTGACATTGATCTGGTTCTAGGGTAATATACTTCCTCTCTCTGGAAGCTACCCTCAAGCCTTTACCCTCAGTAGTGGCCAAATCTACAGCAGCTGTTTCTCCTCATGTACTTCCTTACCTCAGTGGTCATACCTTTACTGAGCTTCCCCTGACCCTTCACCCTTTGCTGTATCCTACTCTTTACATTATACCAGGTTTAAAAATTCCTAATAGTTTTCTGATTATTCCTTATATATAAGGGGCATCTCCCCAACTAGACTGGATGGTAGGGACCACGCCTCCTCCTTTTCTTAAACTTCTCACAATGTTTTGTGCTTGCTAAAAGTAGATACTTGCTAAAGGCATGTTTGACTGATTGATGACCACCTTCTTACCTCCCGTTCCATACAGTGCTTATACCTACCACGTATATGCTAGTAATACTTTATATGTGTTAGTATGCTGCTCAGGGATCATGGACGTTAGTCCTCTTCAGAGTATCATCCCTTCTCTGAACTGCCATAGCATTGAGCATCGATAAAACCCACTTGATCATCTCAGCCATGGCCTGGGATTTTTCTTTATTTTGCATTTGCTTATCTAGTAGTTTCCTATCTAGATTTGAAGCTCCTTGAGTTCAGGGACTATCTCTCATACAAGGATTCTTTGCACTTATCCAGGAATCCGACTTCTGATAACCTCAACTATCTATGACATAGCCATGAACCTGAAATTTAGTCCAGTTAAATTAATATTAAATACCTTCTGTGGATAAGACAAAAACACCTTGGAGTGTCAAATAGCTGTTAATATGCACGTGCTGAGTAGGGGAGGCAGAACTGCCTCACTAGATAATTGTACATAAAATAAGGCAGCAATTTTGAGACTATTAACACAATGACAGCTGATTTTGGCCTTGTAAGAAAATACGTTGTGGCATAAAAAAAATTTTGAAAAATGACAAGTAAGAGCTGTGGGAGAAGATAGACAAATTAGAGAAACTCATTAGTCTGGGGATATTTAGGGTCAGGGCAAACAGGTTTCCATCTCTCTGGAGCACCTGTGAGTATGACTCAACTATCATTAATGTTCATAATAAAGAGCCCTAAATTGTCAAGAAAAAATTAAATTGTATTCTGTGTCCTCTTTTTTCGGAAAGAAGTGAAACATGTAATCTATCTGAAAGTATTTTATTCTAAATGGTTAAAATGGAAAAAAAAAGTTTTAGGTAACCAAGACAGGGCCAATGGACACTTCCTGCCAATAAGGCATGTTTCTATTCTTCTATTTCTAGGTAGATGTACTTGGTATGGGACTGTCCTAACCCTCTTCTGGACTTCTACCTCCTCGCTGGGTAGCTGCGGTACTCCATTCATGACCCCATAATTTCTAGCACATCTGAATTTGCCCCAAGCACTGTTTCATCTCCTTAAAGGATCAAAGAGATCCATGTGTGTAAAGCACTTTGCAAACCTTGAAACATTGTACACGTGTTAGCTATTATTATTATTACTAAAGATACTATTTATAAGAGATGAGCCACATTTATTGAAAAATTTACTTTTGTGGAATAACTCATTTCCAGAGGATGCTATAGAAATGAAGTGTTCCTGTACTGTTTTATATCCCTGTCCATATCTCTCTGACAGAGTTCCTTGTTCATTGTAGGGGCATGGCTTACTGGGAAGGGATCCTGGAGATTATCTATTTCAACCCTCTCATTTTGCAGGGGAGGAAAATGACTTGCTGAAGGGCAAATAGCCAATAGACCATTGACTCTAAAAATGAGTGCTCTTGATTTTTGATGATTATATGTTTCCAGGGTCCAGGTGCTTTGTTTACAGAGAAAGTGGCAGGTCAAATGCTGGGCTTTGCCTCTGGAAGAAGGTTTATCTTTAGATCCTGCCCCTGCAGTCTTTTGGCGATCCTGAATCCTGGGAGAGTGGGTGGTCATAGGTATCTTTGGAGCTATGCCACTGTCATTACTCCTGGAATTCATCCACTGAGGGCAAATGATGGGGGAAAAGTCTTCCAGTTTAGATGCTGGTTGAGCGGAGGAATGCTCAACGGCCAGGAATCCCACCCAGGTGTGAGAAGCACAGTTGGCCTATTAAGTCAAAAGTAGCATTAAGGAGCCTAGAAAAAAAAAAGAAAAAAAAAGACATCTGTTGCCCCCACATGGCTCCTTCCCATTGCTTTTTCGACAGAACACAAGCTGCAGATGTAAGCCACCAGCCCTAGGCAGCTTGCATAGGATAGGCCTTTTTTCCCCTCCTCCCACTGTGGCAGTGCCCTCTGGGGCTGGGCAATTTTGTCTAATATCTAATTCATTTTGTAGAGTCAAACTCATTACTGTTTGGGAATAGCGTGCAGATTTTATTTTCTTTTAATCCAGCCGACACAAGCAATTTTCAAGTCCTTCTTTACCGTGGAGAGCGATCCTCCCCGATGGCGGGCAATGCTGAGGCTGCAGTTTGATTTATTTGGGAGGGTGGCAGCAAATAGCTTAGGAGATAATCAGGCTGGTGATGGACAGACGGGAAAGTGGATGCACTGCACATACTTAAGAGTCAGCAGCGGGGCACAGCGAGGCCCTCTGGAAGGAAGAGAGAGTCATCTTCCAGGGTGGCATCCCAAGATCCCGGGATGCCAGAGATGGTAAGGACGATGGCTATCCGCTGAGAGTCCGGTCCTTCCGCCACACCTTCTTCCTTGTCTTGTTTTACAGCCGGGAAAACCGAGCTCCCAGGGAGAAACCCACGGAAAGGCCACCGTCTGGGCAAAGGGGATGGCAGAAGAACTGAATACAGAAACAGGATTCCACAGCCTTCCCATAAGGAGAGCTGAGTCCAGTGTCTGAGTGAGATGTTATTTAGGGAAAACCTGCTCTGGTTTGAAATGGGTGAGTCAGATCCAGGTCATTGAAGGGCTGCCTCTCACTTCTCTTACTAATGAAAGAGAGAAGGTTGGCGAATGCAAAAGTGATGGGAACGAAATGCACTGAAAACCATTTTGGTTTGCTCTGGAATTCCCTACCATTATCTTCCCACACGACTCCATTCAGGAGCCTCTGTTCAAAACAGATATTCCACACAGTGACAGATTAACTCATGGATAATAGAGAGCTGGCTATATCTCAGTGATTTGGGGTTTAAAAAAAACAACAACACCAAAAAAAAAATAACTACCACCACCAACAACAACCCTATTCTGACTAAACTCCTGGTAATTTGGGGCCAATTTATTGAGAGCCAATCAAGCTGAACTTAGAGACAGAAAGAGCTGGATTCAAATCCAAACTCTGATATTTACTAGCAGTTCTCCAAGTCAATAAAAAGAGGTTTGCTAATGTATAAAATATGAGTTTTCTGAGGCTCAGAGAAGATAATTCATCTATAACGGGGGTATTTCAGGGGAAGCTGTGATTTCACGAATCGAGGCTGGATGGGCTTTTTGTCCCCTTTTTGAGGGTCATACTCCCTAATGAAGTGACACAGGGAACTACTAGCTGGTCCCTAATAATCGCTGGCTTTCTGTTACCCCAGCAGGGCACATGTCTTTCTGAAAGGGATCAGAGCACATGCCCAAGTGAGGGTACGATGCCTCACCCCAGCAAATCAGGGCTGCCCTGAAGAGCCCTGTAACCTATACAAAGCTTCATAAACATTAGAGGGTGCTATAAAGTTCAGGCATTATGGTATGGTCCGAATTCCACTTATGTTCTTATAATGCCCATGAACTTCTCACTGGGATCTCCCAGTCCCAGCATCTCTCCAGTCTTGGTGCTATACCTTCTCTATTGGCCTTGTTGGGCTGATTTGAGAATGACAAGCTGGAGACTGTGCCCAAGTAGGAACTGTAACGCAAGGGATGGCAAAAGTGGAGATGATGGTAAAATCTGGTCAAAAAAATGGTTTAAAAAATGGAAAAAAAAAGATGTTGGTAAAAATGTGAAGAAGGACTTTTGAGGAGGTAGGGATTCTTTCCTTTTGGAAGCAGGAGGGACCTCCAGATGTCAGAAGACCTTTAGATTTGTCTGAGCTGTCCTGCCCTGTGCCGAAGAGAGCCACCTTCACCCCTAAAGCAGCTGGAGGAAAAAGTCTGGTTAGGAGAATGCCAGCCCACCCCCTCCCTGGCCTTCTGACCTGCTACATCTCTGCCTTTATGAGTGCCTGCCTGCTTCCCAGGGGGCCCAGACACTGGCTGCCTATTAAATTTGTCAGCATTTCCCCCCATGGAGCTCAGACTGACTAATTAGCCTTTACTGCCTGATTGCAGGAAGCTGCAGGACCCTGCGATGCCAGCAGTTTTCTTCGGGGGCATCTGCTAGAAGAAAGCAAAGCCAGATTTTTAATTCTATTCATCAGGTATGTGGAGTAGGTTTATGTATGTATATGTGTGTGAATGAGCTTCTGTGTGTGGACATCCTGGAGTGTGGTATCTCCCTCTATTTGTGGATTGTTTGTGAATATTTACGTTTGATGTGTCTGTATGTGGGTGTGGGGCTAAGGGAGGTAGAGGGCACTGACAGTGCTTCTTAGCATTTTAGAGACTCTATTTTTCTATCAGGCACATAAGACCAAGGCCAGAATGGGACCATTGAAAGTATTCAGAGCTTTCAAGATGCATTGTGGGAAAATTGAAATCATCATCTTGATTTTTTAAAAGGTCAGTAGTAGTAGTAGAAGTAGAAGGAGGAGAAGGAGGAGGAGAAGGAGGAGGAGAAGGAGGAGGAGAAGGAGGAGGAGAAGGAGGAAGAGAAGAAGGAGGAGGAGGAAGAGGAGGAGGTAAAAATCCAAAATAAATTAGTACCTTGATTCTCAATCTAAAATAAATCTATATTGTGGAAATAGGTCTTGATCGATGACACATGAAGAAACCAGTGGAAATGCACATTGGCCACTGGGGATTGGGGAGTGGGGGGAGAGAGAGCAAGAACATAAATCATGCAACCATGTAAAAATTTTTCTAAAAAATAAAATAAATCTATATTGGTTAACATAGGCTCTGGGCCTGAAAGAAGTTGGGCAGAACCAAAAAGAAGTTGGATTGAGGAGGATAACAAAAAATGTAATAATAAAAGCTAACATTTATGAAGTTTACATAGGTATTGCGATAGCCACTATGCCAAGTACAACATTGATAGGATTTCATTTGATCTTTATAGCAGTCCTGGGAGGTAGATGCTATTATTATCCCCATTTTACAAGTGAGGGAAACTGAGGCAAACAGAGCTTAAGTGACTTACTCAGGGTCACATGGTATCTGAGGCCAGATTTGAGCTCATATCTTCCTGACTCTTATTTATGGTCTCAGAATTGGAAAATATCACTTCCTGCTCCATGCATACCACCTACCAGCTTCTTCTGTGTTATGGCATAATGTCCTAGATGCAATGGGAAAATGGACAGTGAAGTCAGAGTTCTACTCGGGGACTTCCCAGTCTAAAGAAGGAGATAGGGGTCCCTGCCCTCTGTCCCATTCTACTGGGAGAAAGATCTTCCTTTCCCTCCCTTGAGTGCCCTCCCCTGCCTCATATCCCTTGTCTGAATTCTAGAGACCTGCCTGCATCCTGCACCCTGAGCTCACTGCTCTGAGAGTAGAAATAAAGTCCCTGAAATCTGTTGGGCACAGAGTTTCCAAGGCAGCTTCCCACCCTAGTGATAGGTTGATTGCCTTTCTCTACAGCCAGGAGAATCTGATAGCTCTGTTTTGGCTCCACCTTACCTAGTAGTAAGGATTTATTTGGATTCTCTCTATTCTGTTATGTTAAAGTGAATCGGACTATGTAGTCTGGACTCCCTGATGTGTTGATAACGCCAGATCCAAGTGAAACTTCCTCCTGAACCCAGAGGAGAGTGAGCCTCCTTCAGCAGCAGGAGTTGGGGTTCATCCTACTAGTGTTATTATATATGTAAAAGGCAAAGATCAGAGGTCTTGGCCCCCTTTACAGGTGGTAAAATTTTCCCTGCATTCCTGCTGTTTTGGCAATGACCCCTTTTCTTTTTAGGTAGGGGCAGAGCTTCCTCCCTGACTCAAACCTGATGTTCCCTCTGACCTGCCCCTCGAGCTCTGCCCTCCTAGCAGAGGCTGACACTCAACATCAGTGCATGTGAGTCTGAAGAGCTCTGTGTGTTTGTGTATGTGATGGAGGAGAGAGAGGAAGGTTGTGTCCCTTCCTGATAAATACTCTGGAGCATCGTTACATTATGCACCTACTATGTGTAATCTATACTGCCCTAATTGACTTTAGTTTTTAGTACCAGGAGGTACATCTATACTGCTAAATATAATACAAATTAGAGTGTGTTAAATTAAGCAGAAAGTTCCATGAGATTAGATGAGGACAAAAGTTCTTATAATTGGGCATAAGGAGGATTCAGAGAAAGCTTCATGGAGTAGATGGCATCTGAGCTAAATCTTTAAGGGGGAGCATAAAATCAACACGTAGAGATTGGAGAGTAAGGATTGGCATTCCTGGAAAACATTGGAGGGAATAGTGTGGGAAGAGGTATGGAGATAGGAAAGTGTTAGGGAGGTGGTGAGAAATCCAGTTTAGCTAGAATATAGAACAAATAAAGTGAAACTGTGGGAAATAATGGCAGGCTAAGAAGCTTGAACTTTTGTTTGGTGGGGGAAAAGGGACCATTGAAGGTTTTCGAGTAGTGGGATGATATGATCTTATCAGAACACCAGGAAGACCAATTTATCAGATAGCATTTTGTAGGATGGATTGGAAAGAGGGAAGAGAACCAGAAGTTAGAAATCTAGACAATACGTCAGGTGAATGACAAAGAGACTCAAAATTAGGGTGGTGGCAATAGAAATGGTGGAGTTCAGTGTTATTGATGACTCTCATTTCCTGACATCCAGTTAGTTGCTAAGCATTTTTGATTCTGCCTCCCTAGTATCTCGTGAGTTTCTCTTCTTTTTATTCATCCATAGTGTTTAATCATTATAAATACATCTACTCTTGGTTCAAGTCTTCAACACCTCTGGTCTGGATTATTGTCATTTTAATTTTGTTGTTAATCATTGTGTCTGACTCTTTGTGACCTTCTGAACCATCCATTGGGTTCTCTTGGCAAAGATACTGGAGTGATGTGCTGTTTCTTTGTCTAGAGGATTAAGACAAATGAAAGTTAAGTGACTTGCTTAAGGTCACATAGCTAGTAAGTATCTGAGGTCATATTTGAACTCAGATTTTCCTGACTCCAGGTCTACCACTGTAGCCTCTGAGTCACTCAGCTGCCTTCTGTTATTGTCAGAGGTATTATAAGAAGGAAATTCAATTAAACATCCCCTCATTTGTATTAGTTTAAGAATCCCTTTATTTTGATACCTTGAAATCATGTGATTTTTATAGTAAGAATATAATCTGAGGCAAAAATCTGTGTGTGTAACTAGATTATGAATGTAGTCCCAGGCTAGTACCTGAGTAATAGCTTTAAATGAGTGTTATAGAAGTGTGTTATTACATTAATCACAAGTTTGTTATTATATTATATTACACCATTCTTTATATAAAACTGATTCAGGTAGGAAGGCAGCAAGCATTGAGGGGGGTTGGAGATTTCTCAGAAATGGGGGTTAGGATGTACTAAGCCCAGGTCAGTGATAAGCTACTGTTACTTATGTCAAGGTGACCACTGTAAGTCTCCCCCAACCCCGCTTTTCACCTTTAAAAATCTATCAGAGTTGATGCTCAGGGTCTCTCAGGCTTCAAACTGGGGAACCTGCAGACTTCTGGCCTTTGATTTCTTTGCTCACCAGAAAGCCCAGATCTTTGCCCAGAAGGGCTTTCCCAGTCTTTTTTCTTTCACTATTGTATTCAGAATCCTTGCTGACCCCAACCTCCTTCATCCTGTTCCTTACATTGCTTTTCAAGGAATCTTTCTGACATAGAACTCTAATGGCTTCACTCAAAACTTTTGACTTCCTATTTCCTTCCAAATACAGTATGTTTCTTATCCTGGCATTCAAGCCTTTCCAGTCTCTTTTTCCAAAGAACTTTCCCAGTCTATTGTCTCACTCTACTCCCTTTTATACAATCCAGAGTTTATCCAAATTAGATTCTGCCTTTCCCTTCATCCTTTTCGTCACGTATTTCCTTGCCTTCATTCATGCATCCTTTATACTCCCCTCCCATCCCACTTATTGAAATCTCTCTTCTTCTCACTTCTTTTCATTCTCTCTTTTTTCCTCCTTCCTCTACTTTCTTCCCCTGCCTTCCCTTTCTCTTCCCTTGTCTCTCTGTCTCTCTCTCTGTGTCTCTCTCTGTCTCTGTCTCTGTCTCTCTCTCTCTGTCTCTGTGTCTGTGTCTGTCTGTCTGTCTTTCTGTCTCTCTCTCTCTCTCTGTCTGTCCCTCTCTCTTTTTTTCCTTCTCACTGTTTCTTTCACACCACGAAAGGCCCTAAAATCCTAAACTGGACCCAGGATTAAACCAGAAATGGGTTTGCATCTGAGGATGCACTTTTTTAGATGCTCTCAGACTGTATGCTGTTACAAAACATCATCCTTTAAAAAACAAACATCCTTACCGTGATGCTATATGACTGCGAGCCATCAAGCATTGCAATCTCAGGAGAATCAATACAAAAATATAAACTGCCTAGATTAACAGCAGAAGAAATAGAATACCTAAATAATCCCATATCAGAAAAAGAAATTGAACAAGCCATCAAAGAACTCCCTAAGAAAAAAATCTCCAGGGCCTGATGGATTCACAAGTGAATTCTACCAGACATTCAAAGAGCAACTAATCCCAATACTATACAGATTATTTGATATGATAAGCAAAGAAGGAGTCCTACCAAATTCCTTTTATGACACAAATATGGTACTGATTCCAAAGCCAGGGAGATAAAAAACAGAGAAAGAAAACTACAGGCCAATCTCCCTAATGAACATAGATGCAAAAATCTTAAATAGAATACTAGCAAAGAGACTCCAGCAAGTAATTAAGAAGATCATTCACCACGATCAGGTGGGATTTATACCAGGAATGCAAGGTTGGTTCAACATTAGGAAAACCATCCACATAATTGACCATATCAACAGACTAACAAACAAAAATCACATGATCATCTCAATAGATGCTGAAAAAGCCTTTGACAAAATACAGCATCCATTCCTATTGAAAACACTGAAAAGTATAGGAATAGAAGGACCTTTCCTAAAAATAATAAACAGTATATACCTAAAGCCATCAACAAACATCATATGCAATGGGGATAAATTAGAAGCCTTCCCAATAAGATCAGGAGTAAAACAAGGATGCCCATTATCACCTCTATTATTTAACATTGTACTAGAAACACTAGCAGTTGTAATTAGAGAAGAAAAAGAAATTGAAGGTATCAAAATAGGCAAGGAGGAGACTAAGCTATCACTCTTTGCAGATGATATGATGGTCTACTTAAAAAATCCTAGAGAATCAACTAAGAAGCTTGTGGAAATAATCAACAACTTTAGCAAAGTTACAGGATACAAAATAAATGCACATAAATCATCAGCATTTCTATACATTTCCAACACACTAGAGCAGCAAGAAGTAGAAAGAGAAACACCATTTAAAATCACCCTAGACAATATAAAATACTTAGGAATCTATCTACCATAACAAACACAGCAATTATATGAAAACAACTACAAAACACTTTCCAAACAAATAAAACTGGATTTAAACAATTGGAAAGTCATTGATTGCTCATGAGTAGGACGAGCTAACATAATAAAAATGACAATTCTACCCAAATTAATTTACCTATTTAGCGCCATACCTATCAAGCTACCAAAAAACTTCTTTACTGAATTAGAAAAAACTATAACAAATTTCATTTGGAATAACAAAAGATTAAGAATATCAAGGGAAATAATAAAAAAATGTGAAGGAAGGGGGCCTAGCAGTACCAGATATTAAACTATACTATAAAGCAGCAGTCATCAAAACAATATGGCACTGGCTAAGAGATAGAGAGGAGGATCAGTGGAATAGACTGGGGATAAATGACATCCGCAAGACAGTGTATGATAAACCCAAAGAGCCCAACTTTTGGGACATGAATCCACTATTTGACAAAAACTGCTGGGAAATTTGGAAAACAATATGGGAGAGATTAGGTCTAGATCAACATCTCACACACTACACCAAGATAAATTCAGAATGGGTGAACGACTTGAATATAAAGAGGGAAACTATAAATAAGTTAAGTGAACACAGAATAGTATACTTGTCAGATCTCTGGGAAAGGAAAGACTTTAAAACCAAGCAAGAGTTAGAGAAAATTACAAAATGTAAATTAAATGGTTTTGATTATATTAAACTAAAAAGCTTTTG
>NC_058131.1:615685157-615820157 GCF_016433145.1 Gracilinanus agilis
TGGAAAAGGAGGGTATGTCCTTCAATTGGGGAATGGCTGAACAAACTGTGGTATATGCGGGTGATGGAATACTATTGTGCTAAAAGGAATAATAAACTGGAGGAGTTCCAGGCGAACTGGAGAGACCTCCGGGAACTGATGCAGAGCGAAAGGAGCAGAGCCAGAAGAACATTGTACACAGAGACTGATATACTGTGGTAAATTGAATGTAATGGACTTCTGTACCAGCAGCAATGACCCAGGACAATTCTGAGGGATTTATGGTAAAGACGCTACCCACATTCAAAGGAAGGACTGCAGGAGAGGAAACATATAAGAAAAACAACTGCTTGAACGCATGGGTCGGGGTGGACATGATTGAGGGTGTGGACTCGAAACTACCACACCAATGCAACTACCAACAATTTGGAAATTGGTCTTGATCAGAAGGACACATGACAAAACTAGTGGAAATGTGCGTCGGCCATGGGTAGGGGGAGTGCGGGGGGTGAAGGGGAAAGTAGGGGCATGGAGCATGTAACCATGTTAAAAATGATTATTAATAAATGTTTAAATTTAAAAAAATTGCAGTTGACCTAAAGGAGAATGAAAAGATAGATGTTGAACAACCAGGCTGTAGCACATTAACAATGATGATTTTCATACTGGTGAGGAAACTAGTATAGTGCTGTAGACAGAGTGCTGGGTTTGTAGGTAGGAAAACTTAAGTTCAAATTCTTTCTCTGACATTTATAAGCTGTGTAATCCTCAGCAAATTCCTTGACCTCTCTGAGACTCAATTAGATGTACCTCATGTGTTACCCCATAAAGTCCCTTCCAGCTCTAAAGGCAGCTAGGTGGTACAGTAGATAGAGTGCTTGGCCTCGAGTAAGGAGATCCAATTTAAAATCTGACCTCAAAATTCTCTATTGCTGGGCAACCCTGGGCAAGTCATTTAATCTCTGTTTTCCTCAATTTCCTCATAGGTAAAATGGGGATGATAACACTCAGGGTTGTTGAGAGGATCAAATGAAACAATATTGGTGAAGTGCTTAGTACAGTACCTGGCACATAGTAGGTACTCAATACATTCTTTTTTTCCTTCCTTCCTAAATCTATGATCCTTTGAGTATTAGAAACAGGATTAAGGACATCATGTAGAAGTGGAAAAAGAAAGGAAAATGATAGTCCTTTAGCAAGAGTGAGAGATGGTAGCTGAGATGCTGCACTGGCCAACATAAAATTATAATAGAGTCAGAGGAAGGCCACAGTTGGGCCTCTGGGCAGGACTTCTCTGGAGGCTTTTCAGAAAGGGATGGACAAAGATCATGCAGAATGAGGAGAGGAGGCTTTGTCACCAGCCTTGGCAGAGGGAGTACCTATACAGTGCAGTTGTGTGCCATGCATTGATGCCTTGATTCAATAGAGTGAATGAAAGGCCCTTAATGGTCATATCACCAACATGACGCTGAGGCACAGATCCCTGTGGCATGAGATACAGCCAGATTGTCCACCTCCACCCTCATCTCCCACCCTTACTCCCTCATAGTATCTAGGATTCTCTTGACTGCTTCAGCCCACTGAATTCCATCTGTGCCATTCATTGGGAACTTGCATCTTGTGTTATTTAACTTTTCATGTATGTGCATGCTATGAAATGACCCAGTCCAATTATTATTGGGGTGATAAAGTTGATATTATGATATCACATTCATTTAAACATTTTTAATGAGGGTAAAATACATAATTTTTTTAAAAAGGTTTTTAAGCCTTCTGTTTTTGTATTGGTCACATTGTGCTCCTCCTCCCCCATTGAACTTTCTCTTTTAAAAAAAAAGAAAAAAGTTAAGAAAACCAACTAATGAAACAACTCTTTTTGATAGAATCTGGGAGGATGAAGGTGTTAAACGATATAGTATCAAGGAAGCATCCAGTCTAAAGCAGGGATGTGGATCTCTTTGTGGGAACAAGAAAACATCTCCAGTATTTATTGACTTCATGTGGTGTTGGTTCATTCAGCTTGGTCAATTAGTGAGGGGTCAAAGACAGGGTCACAAAGATATATGGGATTGGAAAGAGAACAGGTTAATTTGTAAGTAAATTAATCAATGTCTTATAGTGGGAAATATGGAGTCCTATTCTCAAAAAAGACCATCATAGACTTAGAGAGAGAGAGAGAGAGAGAGAGAGACAGACAGACAGACAGACAGACAGAGACAGAGAGAGAGAGAGACAGACAGACAGACAGACAGACAGAGACAGACAGAGAGAGAGAGAGAGAGAGAGAGAGAGAGAGAGAGAGAGAGAGAGAGAAGACAGACATACAAACTGAAAGATACAGGCAATGGAAAGAAACAGAGAGACAGAGACAGGTAGACAGAGAGAAACTTCCAAGAGCCAGAGCATGATAGAAAGATCCAAGAAAGAAGTCTAAAAGGGGGAGAGAGAGCATTGAGGACTGGGAAAGGGAAGACTTTCTCAATTAGAAGTGGGGTTGGGAGTTAGAAAAAAGGTTTTGTTAGGATGAATCCAATGGGTTAGGGTGAAGTATGCTCAAAATGACAGCGCTTGAAGGAGGGTGAGATATTTGAAAGATGCCCATCTCCTACACCTTTAACTGAGGACTAGAAAAGTAGCTTTTGGAGGAGTGAGACCATACTCTGAGGAGAGGGGATGTTAGGTCCTTCTACTTTCTTAGGCCATTTGGCCCCAAGAAAACAGGCGTTGGTCTTTGGCCTTTACAGAACAAAGTTTGCTCTTTTCCATTCTAGGTGAAACGAGTCAAGTGTCTAAACTTTGTGAAACTGAAAGATCATCATAAGGGTGCTCTGGAATCCCAGAGCTTGGGTTTCTCCCAAGTATTATAGCAAAGAGTGACCTTTTAGACCCAAGCCAGCAGGAACTGACTGAGACTAGAATTCCTCTGGCAGTCATGCCACATTTGATGCGAACTTGATGGGACCAATGCTACATAGGAACTAATCCAAGTTTTGAGCCACTCCACCAGAGGCCAAGGTGGTACTAGAGACAACACATCCCTCTCTAGCAGGCGTCGAGGAGGAGGAGGAGGAGGAAGAGGAGGAGGAGAAGGCGGAACATTGGTACATTTTTCCTTGCTATAGCTTTAGAGTAAATATCTCTTTGTAAACCTAATTGATGTTGTGTGGTTATGTGGAACTGGGATGCTAGTTTACTGGCCCCTAACGATGGAGAGTACATAGCCAGTCAGGGCTTGAGCCTATCAGAGGAGAGATGCTCTAACTCACAGAAGCATGCACGAGGGGCAGATGAAGTGGCCTAATGCTAGGAGAAAGGCCAGGACCCACTTGTTATAAAAACATTACCAATGCCTGTATGCAGTGGGAGAACTAGACCTTCATTCTGGTTGGACTGGTCAGGAAAGGCAAATCTGAGCATGTTATAAGGACCAGTGTCCCTATTACACACCGATTAAATTCAAGCAATTAAATAATTACATGCCTGTTTTGTGTAAAGCATTTGTCTTATGTGCAAGAAATGCAAGACCAAAAATGTAACAATCCCTGCCTTCAGGGGATTTGCATCCTATAGTCTAGTTGACACGGCATATATACAGACAAATATTGTACAAACTATAGAGTGAAAGAGGGCTCAGGCAACATGTTCTAAAGATTTTTGAGGAAGGTGGGGGATGCTAACAGCTACGGGGATTGGGGAAGGATATGCAGTCAAAGGGCAATGAGGCTGAACCCTGAAGGAAGGAAGAAGATAAGGAATCAGAAAAAATGGAGATGAGGAAGACATGCGTGCCAGACCTTGGGGATAAACTGTATGACTGTCGAGGGGTGGGAGATACCATGCCCAGTTCATTGTCACTGTATTCCTACCCTTTCTCGTCCCCTACTAGGTTTCCTCTATAGTGCTTGGTAGAAAGTCTGTTATCTGGAAGCAGGAGAAAAAAGGGGAAAAGGAAAAAAAAATCCTGTGGTCTTTTCCTTCTCTGAATCCCTAGAAGGTAAAGAAAAAAAAAATCCTGGTTGAGGGTCTAAATCAGCTTGGTTACCAGCTGTGTGGCACAAAACTGAGGGTGCATCATGTCCCAGAGGTGAAAGTGGCACCATTCCTGAGCTCATATTTTGTGATACCAGGGTAAGTCATCTCTCTAAAGTGATCATGAATTCCTGTAGGGCATGGAACTTGTCTTATTTGTATTTGCTCATTTCTCAGTGTTAATCAGTATAAAGTAGATAGGAAAGAAGGAAGGAAGGAAGAAGGGAAAAAATAATCATTTATTAAACAAACACTATTAAATGCCAGACCCTGTGCCAAAGGCTTTAAAATATTATTTTATTTGATCCTTACAACAACCCTTGGAGGAGGTGCTTTTATTCCCCATTCTATAGCTAAGGAAACTGAGGCAGAAATGAAGTGAAATGCTCTCAGGCTGGATTTGAGCTCCTGTTTTCCTGACTCCAGGCTCAGTGTTCTATCTACTGCATCACCTAGCTGTCTGGAATAAATGAATAAAAATTAAAATAGAATTCCCAGTTGTGGCAGAGTAGTGTACAATGTGTGACCTGAGCCCCAAAGTCCATTTGCATGGGAATCTCCTTCTGGATGAAGTATTAAATAATCAATCTCTTTCAATAAGGAGAAGTCCTGACAAATAGGCTTTGAGGGGTTAGAAAGGTATCATAGTAGCAGCCACATTAGTGTTATGAGGCAGAACTCTGGCAAGACTAAGTAGCCTGAGGTCATTATCTCTTGTCTCCTCATCACTTTTGAGCTTTCCTTGGCCATCTCTGGCTCTCTGTGTCTTTCTATTCATATTATACACATACACATATTTGTTTATGCACATACCTACATGCTTACATTCTCACATACACTGTATATAAGTTTGGGGGTTGCAAAATATCTATGGGATCAGAACAAATACCCACAGGATTTAGAGGCCAGATTAGGAATGTTCACCTGGTTCAGGCATAGACTTAGGGGAAAAGGGAATCTGGAGTAAGGACTGGGTAGACCCTGATATTCAAGAACAATGGTAAGGGTCAGGTCCCAGCATACCTTTCCATCAAAGCTTCTTTACATTTTTTGGGTCATTGACTCCTTTGGCAGTCCAGTATGCATCCCCTCTTAGAATGTTGTTTTTTAACTAAATAATTAATTAAGAATATTTTTCCATGGTTACATGATTCATGCTCTTTCCCTCCCTTCTTCCCACCCCCTCCCATAGCCTACGCACAATTCCACTGGGTTTTACATGTGTCATTGATCAAGACCTATTTCCATATTATTAATATTTACACTAGGGTGATCATTTAGAGTCTATGTCCCCAATCATATCCCCATTGAACCATGTGATCAAGCAGCTGTTTTTCTACTGTGTTTCTACTTCCACAGATTAGAATGTTTTTTAAATATTTGAAGGAAATGCTAAATTTATGGCAGAAGTTATTGAGGTGGCACCTAGGTGACTCAGTGGATTGAGAGCCAGGCTTAGAGATGGGAGGTTCTGGAGCCAGATCTGGCTTCAGATACTTCCTAGCTGTGTGACCCTAGGCAAGTCACTTCACCCCCCAATACTTAGCCCTTATGGCTCTTCTGCCTTGGAACCAAATATACAGTATTGATTCTAAAACAGATGGTAAGCAGTGAAATTGTCAACTCTGGGAGGAGGGAGGGAAGTGGAGAGGGAGACAACAAGAATCATGTAACTATGGGGAAAAATAAAAATAAAATAAATAAAACAGAAGGTAAGGATTTTTTGAAAAAATATTGAAAATAAATATGTAATTTTTTTCCCATCCAAGTTAATGAACCCCCTGAAATCTTTTCATGGATTCCTTGTGGGTCGGTGGATCCCAGGCGAAGAAACCCTGCATTAGACTCATAGATTTTTAACACTGGAAGAGATCTTTTAGTCTTTTTACAAATAAGAAAGCAAGATTAGAAGAACTAGGCTTTCTTGTGTTTATATAGCTAGTTTGTGGAGGCTACAAGGACTAGCGTTTGGTTTTTTGGCTTGGGGTTTGGACTGGGGGAGATGCTGAGAATGTCTTGGGAGATGCTCCATTCCAAGGGTTGTGTCATTGAAACTTCTTAGGGGAGGCTGAGAATGTAGGAGTCCTTGGGGATGACAAAGCCAGGCACACTCAGGCAATCATAAAAAATCACTCTTCACTGAGAAGCCTCCTTCCCATGCAATCTTCCTCGGCAGCTAAGCAGCTCCACCTTCTGCCCTCCTTTTATTTTCTTCTACTGTTAATGATTTTTGTAGTTAATGAGATTTCTCCCCCCAACCCCTTCTCTAATTACATGACTCCAGGGTCAGATTTGATAACCACCAAGCTGTCTATTTATACACAAACCCCCTTTGCAACTTTTCTGTTTTGACCCCTTTATTTTCTACTGTTAAAAAGAAAAACAAAGTATGTCTCTAGGAAGATAGTTATTCTCCGTTCGGGAGTCCAAATACTGTTCCCAGCGTTGGCGAGACGAGGCGAGACGATTGATTTGTGGGGCAGGAAGACAGAACTGGCTTCCAAAAACCCTCCTAAAGGCACCTGCCTCATGCACCTGTTGAACCCTGTCTCCTAAGCTGTTGGAGGTCAGTTCCCTTAGTTTCTCCTTGCCCAGTAAACCCTCACCTTCTACTCCCAGGGGTCGAGTGCACAGGGATGGGCACACTAGATTCTCAATATAGACATGCTGGATTATTTGATGTACATCATCATTAAGGAAATGCCATGTACCTCTTGAAGGTGCCTGGAGCCTACAATTTTGAGTCAGTGGTCTCAACCCATCCCATTTTCCTTAAAAACAAAAAACACAAAACACAAAACCCTTACTTTTGGCTTTGGTTAACAACTCTAAGTCAGAAGGGGTAAGGGCTAGGCAAACAGGGTTAAATGACTTGCCCAGGGTCACACAGCTAGGAAGTATCTGAGGCCAGATTTGGCCAGAAGCCCTCCTAATTCCAGATGTGATGCTCTATTCGCTCTGCCCACTAGCTGCCCCCAAACCATCCTTTATACTATAAAACTAATTGTATTGTTAGGAGAAGGGCAAGGGAACCTGTTCTGGATTTGGGGATGCCAAGTCTGGGATTCTACATTTCCTTTTTCTCTTTGTGGTACAGCTCTATTAAGCCTGGGTACTTGGTGATTTTTCTATTATGTCTGTTTGGGTGCTGTTGTGTGGTAGGTGTTCTAGGCAGGGGAAAGGAGGGAATCTCATGAAATGAGTTACACTATAAGCTTCTGCAGGGCTTAAGGCACAACTTATACCGAAGAACTGGGCAGAGACATTGCCGTGCCCAAGATTAGTGTCAGCCAGCCACCTGTACCTTTCTGAGCCATGATCTGTGAGCTTCTTTGGACTTACTCAGGGCTGCCTGACAGAACTGAGGAGGAGCACTGGTGGCCAATGTGGAAAAAATGAGTGCAGGGAATGTTGACCCCCAAGACCGGGTACTTCTCAGTTCAATGTTTCTTCATCCCTCCCTCCCTCCCTTCTAACTAATCATTTTTGGAACTGAAACCAAGGGCCTTGTCAAGTTACGGTAAAGATGCTCATTTTGGGTATTTGGAGAACTATTACCAAGAGGCTGCTAGTAAATATTTAACAAAGGGCTCTGCTAAAAGTATGGCACACTTTAAAGTTTGATCTGTAATATTTACATTTTTTCCCATCACTTTGTTAAGTCTAGAAAATCAACAAGACAATAAATCAAGCCCTGTTTTTTTAAACTATTTGCTGATTTCTTAGGAATAAATGCTTACAATGAAAAGTCTAATAAATTGGTCCTGAAAACCCATTAAAGTTGGCTCTAGTTCATCTTGGCTTTTTAACCTGAATGCTGAGACACCCTTTATTTTTTATGTTGAAATATTTTATTTTTTTCCAACTATGAGTAAAAATAATTTTTACATGTTTTTAAAAACTCCAAATTCCAAATTCTCTACCTCTGTTCCCACCTCCATGAGACAACAAGCAATTTTATAAGTTATTCATGGTCCTTTAAAGCAGTGGTTCCCAAACTTTTTTGGCCTACCACCCCCTTTCCAGAAAAAAATATTACTTAGCTCCCTGGAAATTAATTTTTAAAAAATTTTAATAGCAATTAATAGGAAAGATAAATGCACCTGTGGCCATCACTGCTTCCCTGGATCACTACAGCATCCACCAGGGGGTGGTAGCACCTACTTTGGGAATCACTGCTTTAAAGGAACTTTAAAGGCATCCTCTAGTGCCTTTAAAATATCTCCTTTTCAATTGCCTTTTAAAAAACCCTTACTTTCTATCTTAGTAACAACTCTAAGGACAAGGGCTAGGCAAATGGGGCTAAGTGACTTGCCCAGGGCCACATAGCTAGGAAGCATCTGAGGTCACATTTGAACTCAGGTCTTCCCAACTCCAGGCCTGGTTCTGTATCCACTGTGCCACCTAACTGCTCTGACTCAACTGCTTTTGTGTTATATATCAATACATGTGGAGTTCTTAGACATTCAAGTATGTCATTTTCTACCTCGACCCCAAAATGGAATATTTGGAGGATCCTAATTCTGCTCTTGTGTGTTGTTTTAACCCTTGGAGAAAAGAGGGCAGAGCAACACCCAGGAGTGAGATATAGTTCAATTTTAATGCTTTTTTTTTGGAGTTATCTAATATCCAATGCTCTTCTAGCTGCCAAAAATTGAACCTATTAATGCTATTGCCTATAATGAAGAGCTACATCAGATGATCTTTTGATATCTTTTCTAGCTCTAAGATATGTGATTTTATGATTCTAATATTCCTGCATTGACATTTCATTAATAATAATGTTTATGAAATAATCGATCATGCCTTTATTGAGAATCTAGTGTGCTATACCCCATGTGCTCTTCTCCTGGGAGTAGGGGTTGGGGGCTTAGTAGCCAAGGAGAAACTATGGTCTTCCTCTTTAGCTTAGGAGCGAGGGTTCATTCACTTCAATGATCCTGGGCTTCCTTGGTACAGTTTGGGAAGCCTCCCTCATTGATACCTATCACAACTCCACTAAGCCTTGGGAAGTCTGCCAATCTATTGATTATCCTCTCCAAGCATAGCCAGATTGGTCCTTAGATATAGAGTCCTTGGACAGATAGGACTCTGGGTTGGTATTCAAAGTCTTTCTAGCTGGGAAAGACCTTGAAGAATTTATTCATTGTCAGTTTTGCCTTAGAGAATTCTGGGTCATCTACACACAGCAATGAGGCGTGGAAAGTGGGACTTTGGTGGAAAGTGGGATCTTTCCCAGGATCCCACAGAAGGCAAGATTTTGGCAGCCTGTGGAGTCCTTGTGCTCTAGTCTATATTTGGTCCCAATAACTATGGTACAAATTATAGAGTTTACAGGAATCTAGAGGAAAGGGAGATCGGTGCAATTAGGAGTGATCAGAAAAGGCTGTATAAAAAAGCTAGGACTTGTTCTGAGCCTCGAGGGACAGGGTATGTGTTTGATAAGCCTCATAGTACTATTCTGTGGCAAAAGCAGATGTTTTCCCAGAATTCACTTAGATGCATCAAAACAAATAGAATCTCGGAGCTCCAGATGCCAACCTGTCCATCTCCCTGATGTTCCTTCCACTGTAACTTTTCTGAATGAAATCTTACATATTCTTAAAAGTTTTGCAGGGATGGAGATTTTTCCACTACCTTTGGTTGAAGAGTCTTACAACTCTGATTTCTCACTGTTCTAGAACATGAAACTTGTTTGAGAAAAGTTCTCTTGATTCTATCACTGAGCAAAGAAAGGAGGTCAGCTCTGGAAGCAATATTTCTCAGGGAAACTTATTCAGTGTTCACTTTGTATGACTATCCTACTGTTCTTCACATGACGTATTTTCTCAGTTCTCTAACATTCATCCTGCCATAATTTAATCATGGAACTTTACTCAGGAGAATATAAGTTCCTTAAGGGCAAGGCTTGTTTTGGTTTTGTATCTCTAGGACCTTGTACTATGTCTGGCACATAGTAGGTATATAATAAATTCTTGTTGGATGAAAAAGTGAATGCCAAAATATGTTTTTTGAAGGAATAAACAAATCATTCCTTAAAAGCCTACCTCCTCCAGCCAGCCTTTCTTGACTACTGAATAGAGGAAGAGGTAGCAAATTCTTCCCAGACCCTTTCCGTCTCTACACACAAATTGTGACTCTACTTTTTGCTCTCCAAGATATAATGGTAGCTGAAATGTATGGTTTCAAAGTACAGTATATAATTTGATCAGTTGAATAACACCATGCAAGGTAAATACAAGTATTATGATAGCCACTTTCTAGAGGAAAGGGTCATAGATTAAGAACTTGATGGAACCTTAAAAGGCATTTACACTAATCCTTTTAGGATGTAGGAACTGAGACTCAAAGATCGGGGTCCCAAAATTTTTGGTGGAATTTCTAATATTGGTGAGGAGAAGAACTAGATTTAGAGTTTGAATCACAATCTTCTGAAACCAAATCACATGTAGTATAATGGTGGTCATGCAGAGTGGATTCATGCTAAAAACACCTGAGTAGTCCTAAGGATGATTTTCATCCCCCTCCTCCCTGTGTCCACCAGGAGAGAGCCAGAAAGTGGTGCCTTTGGCAGGCTCTGAGCAGGAGCTGTTGGGAGGAGAGGGATCACACTATGGAGAGGAAGTTGTAGAGGAGAAAATGAGGCTTGGAGCAACAGATGTTGCAGGTACATAGAAAAAGTGCTAAGACTAATCTGGAAATAGAGGCTGGACCCAGATCAGACTAAGGGATTATAGAGAATTCTGTGGCTGAGAGACAGGAATACTGGCAGAGTTAGGGAGCCTGAGAGGTAGGTTCCTCTCAGAATGACCAAACAATATGGAAGGAGGCAGCTAGGTGACAGTCAAGAGAATGTGATGCCTGAACAGGTAGGAAGACTCATCTTCCTGAGTTCAAATTTGGTCTTAGACACTTATCAGTTGTGTGACCATGGGCAAGCTATGTAACCTCTATCTACCTCAGTTTCCTCATCTGTAAAATGGGATAATAATACCACCTACCTACCAGGGTTGTTTTGAGGATCAAATGAGATAATTTGTGTTATATGTTTTGCAAATCTTAAAATGCTACATTAATACCGTTGCTACTACTGTCCAAATTTGTTTCAGTCATATCTGACTTGTGACCCTGTTTGGGGTTTTCTTGGCAAAGATACTGGAGTGGTTTGCCTTTTTATTCGCCAGATCATTTTATAGATGAGGAAACTAAGGCAAACAAGGTTAAGTGACTTGCTCAGGGTCACATAGCTAGTCTTAAGTCAAACTTGAACTCAAGAAGATGAGTCTTCCTGACTCCAAACTCTGTGCTCTATTCATTATGTCACCCAGCTGCTTCTGGAGTCAGAGAATTCTGGATTTCTATCAGGATCTATAAAGTTCCTCTCATTGTTGAGACCTAAGTAGGATACTTTGAGATTTCAAGGACTGTGCCTTTGAGGGAAAGAGAAGGCTAGGAGGTTACTGGTCTGATGCTTTGTGGGAAAGAGAAACAGATCACTGGACTAATGCTTTGTGGTTTAGTTTTGATTTTCAGCTCTTTAAATTTATTTAATAGAATTGACTTGTTAATTGCCATCAGAGTCCTTAAACCCAGCCTTCTGAAAGACAGGCAAAGTTCAGTTTTTGGAACTTCTAATAATAATATCTAAGGCATGTTGGCCCTACCCAGCAATTTCCCATGGGAACATGAGGGTCTAGATCATGTCTCTCATGCCTCACCCCAAATCCTTCCAAGCATTAGCCTCCCAAAACATTCACATGGAACTATTTAATAAAAAGCATATCTAGAACCCCAAAATGAACTCTTTCCTGAACCTGTTTAGGAGACTATTAATTTTAGCATCCACACGATCCGGGAAGCACAGTTTGCTTTCCTCCCGAGCTCATCACAGCCCCTGCCCCTGACAACTCACTTAGAAATGTGAGTAGGATCCTAGGTGGTGGTACATACTGGTACCTTTAATTTCATCACCATCACCATCCCCATCACTGCTAGCATTTTTTTTAATGTTTTCAGGTTCGCAAAGAGGTTTCCATAGATTATTACATTTAATTCTCACCACTTTGTGAGGTAGGTGATTTTGTCATCCCCTCTTTACAAATGAGGAAACTGAAGCTAAGAGATTGAGGCAGCTTAGGTGGTGCTCTGGGTCTGGAGTCAGGAATACCTGAGTTCAAATCCAGACATTTACTAGTTCTGTGATCCTGGGCAAATCACTTCACTACTGACTGCCCCAGTTTTGTCAGTTGTAAAAAAAATTGAGATAATGATAGCATCTACTTGCAAACCCTTAGATAGTGCCAAGAACATAGTAGGTACTTAATAAATGCTTATTCCCCCTTATCCCTAAGGGTCATAGTTAGCATCTCAAGAAGGGTTTAAACTCAGAGCCTTCCAGGAGCAATGCTCTACCCACTGTACTACCTACCTGCCACAAACCCCTTGTGTAGACTCTGGTTCTGGTTGGATTCAGCTGTGGTTCTTTCACTCTTCTGTTGTCCCAAATTCTGAGTCAGTCTCTGGGATCTTATGTGATCCTCTTGTTCTTGTCTCTGCCTGGCTTCTGCTCCCAGGGTGACTGGGACTCTTCCATGTTTACACAGCCATTATTGCCCTTACAACTTCTTTGGACTTTTGTTTCTCTATTGTTTGGTCTTCTCGTTTGAACTGCCCTTCATCTTGGTCATGATAGCTTTTTCCAGAACCTCTTCCATAGGACTTTTTTCTGACCAGTGGAGCGGGGAAGGGGAAAGGACCGTATGATGACACTCAGAACTCCTTGGGCATCTCTAGTATGATACTTCTATGGAAGCCTGCTACAGAAGTATCATACTTTATACATTTAGTTCACTGAATTTGCCCAATGTATGAGGTGAAGACCTATGTGGGTCTCAGAGTCCCCATTAGGAAAATGAGCAGGTTGGGCTAGATCAGTGGTTCCCAAACTTTTTTGACCTACTGCCCCCTTTCCAGAAAAGATATTACTTAGCCCCCTGGAAATTAATTTTTAAAAAATTTTAATAGCAATTAATAGGAAAGATAAATGCACCTGTGGCCATCACCACTCCCCTGGATCACTGAAAGCACCCACCAGGGGGCGGTGGCACCCACTTTGGGAATCCCTGGGCTAGATTATTGCTTAGCTCTCTTTCATCCCTATAATGCTATCCTGTGTACCATTTCTCTAAGTCTCGATGCCTTTCTGGTCTTTGTTCATTCTCGTTAGATAGCTGGAGCTTGAAGAGCGGGGTCAGGGCTGTTCTATGTGATCTGATTAGCACCTAATATAGGATTATTTGAAGGGAGTTTTCCTTGTAGGGACTAGGGAGGCAGGGACCCAAGAGAGACATGAGCCAGTGACATAAACCTTGTTTTCCCAGCAGCTAAATTATGAACCAACAACTTCTAAAGAGGGGCCTGTTTAGTCCATCTCCACAGAAGATGGAGACGAGGAAAAGCAGGGGGCAGAAAGTTCTCTGGGGAGGAGTTACTCATAAATGGTGGCTCAGAAAATGGATTTCTGTGCTATTTCCTTCCCTCCCAGATGGAAAGAGGTCACCCTTAGAAGGGGGCTGCTGGTGTAGTTTGGAGAGAACAGCTCTATGTGCGCAACAAGGACTGGCAGTGGAAGCAGCATTGGGGGGCTTCATTAGGAGGGGTTGGGCTGAGTGCTTGGAGAGTTCTGGCTAAAGGGAAGCTGCAGGAGTGCCAGATGTTGCTTATTAAATGGTGTCCTAATGGGCGCCGGGGGCCATTTGGTCTGGCCTGCTGCATCCCAGGACCTCAGGGAACCACGACTGTTGATGCTTGTAGCCCAGCTGTTTATAAGCAGTAGAACAAGCATAAATACCATAAGTTACTTTTTTTTAAAGTTAGCTTTCCTTTAGAAGCGTAAAGTTTCCTAATGGGACATTTTTAGGTCTGTGTTATCCTGACAGTGGCAGGAAATCTGAGTAGGACCAGGTCCTTGTCTTTCATTTTTTCTCCTCCAGTCCCAATAAATTAGGGACAAAACCCCATGAGATAAAATGTTGGATTTGGAGTTAGAATAACTATGTTTGAATCCTGTCTAATTAGCTGTGTGACCATAGGCAAATCCTTTAATCAGCATCAACCTCAGTTTTCTAATCTGTAAAATGGACATAATTCTAATACCTCTCATGGTTGTTGTAAGGATCAAATGAGACAGTGAATGTGATGTGCAATTAAAACTGTAAAGTGCTGTGTAACTATTATTATCAGGCTTTTATCCGCCTGACCTGGAGAGGGATTAACTTTCTAATTCTTCAGTGGGCAACCAGAGAAGAATAGTCACATGAAAATCAGCTTTGGATGGTCCATGACAAACTTTCCCATTTTGAGACTTAGAGAATAACTGCACACATTCCTAATTTATAGGCAGTTTGGTCCAAAAAGCAATAGTATTGGGGGACATTTTTCTATGTTGTGGAGTGGAAAGGATCAGACTGGGAGTAAATCAGTAGCCTGGGTTCTAGTCCTGTCTGTTACTTTTGAGTGAGGATGACATAGGTGTCTGCTGATGGGGCACTAGACTCAAAGTCAGGAAGATCTAGGTTCAAATTCTACTTCCTTTACTTCCTTACTATGTGACTGTAGACAGGCAAGCTATAGCTTAACTTCTCTGACTCAGTTTCCTTATATGTAAAATGTGAATAATAACAGTACCTACTTTACATTGGCTAAGATCTTGTACATAAAGTGTTTTATAAATATTGGAGTTATGGAAATGTCGGGTATGATCATCAGAGTCTGACACACAGTAGGTGCTTAATAAACATTTGTTGAATTGAATTAAATTGTGTGACTGTGGACAAGCCACCTCCTTTCTTGCCATCTCTGTTATTCCTTTCAAAATGAGGGGTGTGGACTAAACAAAATGAGTTACCTGCTGATGTTTTCAGCATCTATGGTTCCATAATTTGCAGTTTTGCCACTCAGAACTAGTAGGCTGCAATATGCTGGCCCTTTTCTGGTAATAAGGTAGAATATGTTATTTAGGCTCTAATTGAAGTGTTTTTTTTTTCTTCTTGGTGACCTGATTTCTGTGGTAACAGCTGTCTTGAATTGCTTCTTAGGGAAGAGGGTCTATGGATAAGGAAACAGGTGCTGAATTTTTTAAAAAATTAAGGTTATTGTAAACAGTCTCCCTACGATGAAGCAATACAGAAACTCACAACTTTTAAATGCTTTTTTGGGATTCAGGGATGTTTTCTAATGGTAAGGACAAAACAAAAATCTTCTTGCCTTGGGGAGCTGAGGGTCTTCCTTACACTCTGCTTATGAATGAAGGGAAGTTATGTCTGCTTGGTATTTTTGAGAAAGAGAAACAGTGTAATGAAGAAAATAGGCTGTTGGATTTGGTGTCAAGAGGAACCGCTTTTGGATCCTGCCTCTGATGGTAGGTCAATCCATAAACAATTATTATATACTTACCAGAGAGAGTTAGGTAATACATTAAGTAGAGTGCCAGGCCTAAAGACAAGAAGACTCAGCTTCCTAAGTTCAAATCTGGCCTCAGACCCTTATTAGCTGTGTGACCCTGAGCAAGTCCCTTAACCCTTCCTGCCTCAGTTTCCTCATCTATAAAAATGGGCTGTTGAAGAAAATGGCAAGCCAATCCAGCATCTTTGCTAAGAAACCCCCCAGAAAGGTGTAGGAAGAGTTGTACGTGATTAAAGATCCCTGCTATGTGCCAGGTACTCTGCTAACTATTGGGCGTACAAAAAAAGACAATCGCTGTCCTCAAGAAGCTCACAATCTAATGGGAAGTTACATGCAAACAACTATATACAAATGAGTCGTATGTAGGATAAATAAGAAATAACCAAGGAAAGGCACTAAAATGAAGAATTGGGAAAGGATTTCTATAGAAGGTGGAATCGCTTGTGATCATTGTTTAACCTCTCTAAACTTCAGTTTCCTTGTCTGGAAAAAAGAAGAAAATACCAGTTGTATCTCCCTCACAAGGCTGCTGTGAGTTTCAAATAAAATGATGTAGAGAGAGTTCTTTGAAAACTTAAAATTTTGGTATCAGTTATTACTATTATTATCAACAATAATAATAGTAATATTTGGCCATCCCCATAGTGTAAGCCCAGTTCCAAACGTCTCCTTTTCCACCTCTGCCTGAACAGTGCACAGATCTCCTGGGTGGGAGCGAAGTCTTGTTGGGTCCATTATAATAGCAGCTTCCTCCTTTCTCTTTTCCAACTTTATCTTGATCATTGTCCACCATAGTCTCTTCTGAGTGAGCATGAATTACAGCCTCCTAGGGTTTCACATCTCACAGTCTCTAGCAAAGGACTAGGGAGGGATTTGCATATTGCTAATTACAGATGATTTCAACTTTGGAGAAAATCATTGATCCGTTTATAACTTTCAGCAATTTGCAAAGCAATTACCTTCTGGCATCATCTTTCCCTGCTAAAAAACTTGTCATTATTTATGTTTCTATTTTTATTTGGGGGCAAAAATAACTGCAAGACATCCATCAAGGATTACCCTTCTCCTGTTGGGAGATGGGAGGTGAAATGGTGAGCTCCCTATGAGCTAGGACCATGCCTTATTGATCCCACTTCTTCTGTTTCCCTGATCTCAGCCTGCAGTAGCCATCCCACATAGTACCCAGCACAGAGACCTACATATACTCAGCCTTCATTAAGTGTTCATTGAATGAATAAACTGAAAAATTCCCTGTCCAAGACAGGAGGGTTGGAGTAGTGTTAGAGGCTGACACCATCTGCATAATATTTTTGCTGAACTGCTGTCTTTTATGTTTCCTTTCCTGCGACAGATGATGGATTGAGACTCTGAGCCATTTGTTGAGATTTAAGAGGTAACCTCAAGGTATTTCAGCTGGAGACTTCTTGTATCCAAAAGACTGAAGAGGATTATGGGAAACTCTGTTTTAAGAGAAGAGGCCAGGACTGAAATGGACAGCAGAGGCTTACTGTATTCAAGTGGAATAACTAGAAAAAAACTGTTGATTTCCTCCTGAGGTCCCATCACAGACCTGACCTTCCAGGACTTTATGTATTAGATTGAAGAGTTCTACCTTGTCATTGGTGCCAGATTCAGAGGAGAACAAGAGGAAAAGGCTGATCTTACACATAGGACAGAGTGAACTGAATTTGTAATTCCCAGGACCTGAGTCTGAATCATCTTTCTACCTGTATGACTTGGGGCCAAGTCAAGAAAAGTCACTTAACATTCTGTTTCTTCATCCACTAAATGAAGTGGTTGAATTAACTGACTCCCAAGACTACTTCAAGTTCCCAGTCTAAGAATCATGACATTCTACCTCTGGTCTCCATGCCTATCAGCACAGCTGACTCCCATGCTTGAAATGCATTCCCTTCTTAGAATCCTTACATTCCTTTGAAGCTAAACTCAAGTGCTTCCCTTCTACATGAGGTCTTTCCTGATCCCTCAGGAGATAGCACCTTCCCCCTCTTCCAACTACTTTGAATTTACTTCATATATATTTTGTACTTGTATAGATTTGAACTATTTTCTTGGATAGAATGTAAGCTTAAGAAGGACAGTTTCATCTTTGCTATTTTAGTCCACCTAGTATATTGTAGGTACTTAATAAGTATTATTGATTACTTGCTTTGTGAAAGGTTGTGCTATGATATGACCCTGTGCAACTTGATTTGAATCCCTCCCCCACATAGGGGGAATTGAACTAGAAGTCAAATCAGCCTTATAAAGGCAAGGAGTGTGTAAGGATAGTCAGAAAGATAGATAGATAGATAGATAGATAGATAGATAGAGAGAGAGAGAGAGAGAGAGAGAGAGAGAGAGAGATTGATTGAGATTGTGTGTGCTCATTTGTACCTCCACTTAGTAAAATAATTATTTACTGGGTCTCTTAGGTTTCTAGTTGTCCCCCATAGAAGAGAAGAAATCTATTCCTTACAGAAACGATGGTAAAGGCTTCCTTGCATCAAGGTATTTATTTCATTAATGTCTGAAATTCCACAATTACTGATTCTTTTTATGGTTTAAGCATTTCTGTCTCTAGATTCCTCTTTTTAAAATGTTATACCTCTGACATGGACAATGACACTAGCATAGTATCATAGAATATTAGAACTAGAAGAAAGTTTAGGGATAATAAAATACAAATTATTTGTATATCCGGATCCAGCCGGATACAACCGCGAGGCCCGTGAATCAGCCACCTGAAAAAACCATAGGGAGAGAAAGGAGAGACCAAGCACGCAAGAAAGACAAAATCAATCTAATAGTGTCAAGGCTCGTTTATTGTGTGCAAGGAGTGAGTTTATATGCTTCTAGGGCTGGGGTGGGGAAAATTCCAGGCTGTTGGTCTTACCACGCCTATCCCGGATGACCATCCCGGATGAAGTTAGGTAAGTTTCATTTCTTAACATAAGTTTCGTTTCTCGGGAAACCCTTCACTAAGTTTCGTTTCTATGGTTTTTAGGTTTCGTTCCTTGGTCTCTGACATTTGTATTTATATGTGACATGCCTTCCTTGCCTGCTTTGCCAGCTTCCATTCATACCGAGGATCTTGGTACCCAGAAAACAATTACTACTACTCTAGACTTTTGTAGGAGTAACCTTGAACATTGCTGAGGTTTCTAGTACTGATAATAATAATCAGTGTGTCCCCAACTGCTATCAGCCAGTAGCTTCAATAAGTTTGTAAGATAGGGTTTGTGATGATATATAAAAACAGCTGGTAGAAAGAAAAATTCTCCAGAAGTCTAGTCTCCCACACAACATACTTGGGGAGGGCAGGCATAAATTTAAAGTGCAGTGATGGTAAAACACTGATATAGCAAAGGGATAACAGACCTCAAAGTATTTCAGCTGGGGACTTTGTGTCCAAAAGATTGAAGAAGATTATGGGAAACTCTGTTTTAAGAGGAAGAGGCTAGGAATGAAATGGATAGCAGAGTCTTACTGTATGTACAAGTGGAATAATTAGAGGAAGCTGTTGAGTTCCTCCAAAGACCCTTCAAAGGCCTTTTGTTCCCCTTGGGTATAACTTTTTACTGGGTTCTAAAGGTCAGAATAGAATAAAATCCAGATGCTTTGATCAGTCATTGAGCCTCTAAGAACATTGCCATTAACTTCAGTTGCCAGTAGTTTTTTTCTAATGGATCTCTAGTGTGGAGGCTGCCAGATCCTGTGAAATCCTAACTAGGGCTCCATGATATCTGAATTGTTTCTTTTTGGTCATTTGCAGCATTTTCTCTTTGGCCTAGAAGCTCTTGAACTTGGCTATAATATTCCTGGTAATTGTCAATTGGAAATTTAATGTACGGGGTGATCTGTGGATTCTTTCAATATCTATTTTGTTCTCTTATTCAAGAATATCAGGGCAGTTTTCTTAGAAAATTTTTTGTAATATGATGTCTAGGACTTTTGTTTTGGTCATGATTTTCAAGTAGTCCAATAATTCTCATATTGTCTTTCCTGGATCTGTTTTATAGGTCAGTTGTTTTTTTTTCCACTGAGACATGTCATATTTCCTTCTATTTTTTCCTTCTTTTGATTTTGTTTTATTTCTTGATGTCTCATGTAATCATTAGCTTCTACTTGCCCAATTATGTCTTGAAAGATTGATTTTCAACTACAATAGTTTGATTTTCTTTTTTCAGTTTGGTCTATCCTGCTTTTCATGGCTTTCAGCAGGTTGGTTTAAGTTTCCAATTTGCTTATTACTTTATTTTATTTCTGTGCCTCTTTTTCCATTTGGGCAATTTTGTCTTTAAAGCTGTTATTTTCTTTTCATATTACTTTCATTTCTTTCCCCACTTTTCTTTCCATTTTCCTTCTATCTTTCTTACTTGGTTCTTGAACTCCTTTTTGAGTTCCTCCAGAGCTTGTGACCAATTTTAATTTTTGGTGTGGAGTTTACATGTGTTTGCTTCTTTCTAACTCTCTTCTGTTGCTTCTGTATTTTGCTCTTTTTCTCCATAGAAATTTTCCAGGGTCAAGAGCTTTTTTTGCTATTGTTTACTACTTTTTCTGCTGGAAGATTGGGATTTCTGCATGTTGGTGGTCATTGCTATCTTAGCTTCTGTCTTGCAGGGGTTGGCCTTGGGACTATCTTCCCTTCTCTGTCAGAGGCCTGAATGAAGGCAGGTAGATCTGTGGTGTTTTTTGCATAGTGTGTTTCAAAGCATTTTGCCCTGAGGCTATCTTCCCAGCCCCTGGTGCCACCACAGTGGCCACACTGCTTCTCCCCTGACCCCCCTCCATGCTATTAAGCACAGCCTGGCTCAGTCCTTAAGGATAAATTTGTGGTGCTTTCAGCCAGCCTCCAAGAATTTGGAGATTTCCCTGGCCCTGGCTCTGACTCTGGCTGGTAGATGAGGGGGGAAGGATGGTCAGCCTGTACTTTTTTCCTCTTGAAGTTTTCCCCCCTTATAGTGTGGGAATACCCTCTCACTGCCTACCTTTCATGCAGTGTCCGGTGGGAGAGCCCATTTACTCATCTGTTTTTGACTTCTCTCCTTTTGAGATGCTTTGTAATGATTGGTTTGGAAGGAAATTCAGAGGGGCTCCAAGGTTTTCCTGTTACTATGCTGCCATCTTGGCCCCACCTACCCCAATGGATCTCTCAAATTTTCAGTTGCCTGGGTAGGTTGGGCGGATTAGGGAAATAGATTTCTCCTGGTTCCCCCACCCCCACCTCAAGTAGCTTCTTTTCAAGGGTTTGACTGGCTGTTGGAATGCCAGATGCCATATTGACTTGCTGTGCTATACATAGGTTAAGAGGCACATCTCTTTCTTTCAGCCAGTTAAAAGACATTTCCTGCTTGGCATCATCTATCTTCATCTAAGATCAAAGATCATTCCTGCTGAATTGATTAAGGAGCTTATTCTCACCTAGTTTATACCCTTAATTGATTTATTCAATCAGCCATTTTGTCTTTCTGTGAATAATTGAGATGGTGGGAGACCCCTACCTTTACATATATATCATTTTAAGGTCGATGTAGTGCTTTGCATGCTTAATGTGATTTCAACTTTGTTCAATAAATGAACATTTGTTAAACTCCTACTATGTATGAAACTCTCTATTAGGGGCTGGGGATACAAAGATTAGAAGGGACATGATCTTTGCTGTGAAAGAACTGATGTTCTCTCGAGATGCTAGACGTGCATGTGTGAAATGTATAACGTACACAGATAAGGATGATATAAGGTGCAATATGATAAGGGCAAAAGGAGGGTCTAGGTAAGTTACTCAAAGAAATATAAGAAAGCAGAAACCATTTTTAGTTGGACTCAGGGGAAGCCTTATGGAAGACATACTAATTGAACTAGGTATGCCCAGCTGGAGAGAAGGAAGGCATGGATTCCAGTTTTGGGGACAGCCTGTGTGAATACTAGGCAAAGGAGTTTCTGGTTCATTCAATAAACAATATGGACCTGCTGAGAGCTTTTGAGGAGAGAAATGATGTGATCAGAAAGATAAATTTAAGAAAATTAATTTGGTGGGTGTGCCAAGGGTAGGTTAGAGAAGAAAGAGCCTAGAGTCAGAGAAACCATTGCAAAGACTATTAAAATGGGACAAATGAGATCTCAGTGATGAGGGCTTGGACAAGAATGGTAGCAGAGTCAGTGGAAATAAGAAGGAAGATATAAAATATATAATGGAGGCAGAATTAATAGAATTTGGCAACTAACTAGATGTGGGTGGTGAATGAAGGAGACAGAGGCATCAAAGACAACTTTGAAGTTCCAGGATGAACACCAGAATGAGACTAGAAAAGGGAGAAGAGGCTGGTATTGAAGGAAGGTTTCAGGTCACACATGTTTAGAGTCAGAAAAAACCACGGAGGTCATTTAAATAAAATCCCTAACTTTATAGATTAGGAAACTGAGGCTCAAATAAGCTAACTGAAAGTCACCTAGATAGTCAGTTGCAGGGTGAGGAGTTAAACAAAGGTTCTTTGACTCTAAATTGTAGAAATATTGAATTTGAGCTACTGGCAGGGTATCCAGGTAGAGATATCCAAAAGGCAGCTAGAAATGTGAGATTGGAGTTCAGGAGAAGAAAGGAGTGTAAATAGACTGATTTGGGAAATCATATTTAATAAGGTGATTACTGAAGCCCTGGCAGTGGATAACATGAGAAGGAAAAGAACTGATCCTCATTTGATTATCACCACAACCTATGAGGTATCATGATTCCCATTTTTCAGATAAATAAATGGATGCCAAGAATGATAAGGTGATTTCTTCAGGGCTATGCATTGCCCAGAGGCCTAAGTTTCCTAGTTCACACTCCAGCATTCTTTTTTTTTCCTTTATTTTTTTTTGGCAATGGGGGTTAAGTGACTTGCCCAGGGTCACAGCTGGGAAGTGTCTGAGGTCAGATTTGAACCTAGGACTACCTCTTTTCTCTAGGCCTGGCTCTCAATCCACTAAGCTACCCAGCTGCCCCCATCCAGCATTCTTAATAACACAGCACACTGACTTCTGTTTTGATTAAATTCTTCTCAGTTATTCCCTTTTTTAATCCTCTTTCACCCTCACTCCTCTACTACCTCCTGTCACAAGAATTGACAAGAGAAGTAGCTGACCTCCTATTTGTGTGTGTTTTTTAAACAATTTAAATGAAATAGCTTAGTGTGGAGTCAGAGGTCCTGGATTTGAATTCAGATTCTGTCACTAACCTCCTATGTGACCTTGTAGAAGTCACAACCTCTCAGAGCTTCATTTTTCTTATCTAAAATGAGCAGATTGGGCTAGATGACATCTAAGGCCACTTTAATTTCTAAATTCTTTTATCCTGTGATCCATTTCCTATATGTTAATATTTCCTATTCTGCTACTCCTGCTCAACTGAAGAGAAATAGGGAATTAATATCTCTTCCCTTTCCCTCATCTATATCTTGGGGTATCACTCTAAGTGATTCAGCATAAAGTTGTAATAGTCATCCAATCACAGGCAAAAAGGGCCAGGATATTGCCACTGAGTGACTGGCTAATTTCTTTTATGTAGGGACCATTGCTGCCTCCAATGACATAGCTTAGTCAGATGAAGGTTACTTCTGATTAGAGAGGAAATCCCCTTAGAGACTTCCCAGAAAACCCTGGGTATATGGGATGAGCTGGTTAACCCTCTTCCTTCAACCTTCTGGAAGTTTTGGATAAAATAGCCAGGTCTCACAGCTTTTAACAGAGAAGTTATAAGAGGGTTCAAGTAGAGTGGAAGGACAGGAAACTCTAGACCTGTCATTTCATATTCTTGCTCTTGCTGCTTAAGCCTAAGCTCTTTCCTTAGCCTCCCTGAAGATTTGACTTCAGCATCTGGATAATGAGTACAACAGTGACTGGCAATGAGAAGGGATGGGTCAAAGTCATTTGCATGTCCTTTAGATTGGTGCCCAGTGCTTAAACATGGTCAAGCAAGCTAATTTCTTAGTGCTTCAGGGTTGACAGGACACTTTTCTTACCTTATGAGATAGATAGTGCAGTTATAATCCCCTTTAGAGAGAAAAAGTGAATTATCAGAACAGTTGAGAGACTTACCCTTGGTTACACAGCTAATGAGTATAAGAGTTAGAATATGAACCCAAATATTTAGACTCCAAATCTAGTGCTTCTTCTATTATACTGTACTGCTTCTCAATGGCTGTCCTGCTGGAATTTCTCAAACAAATCGTCTGAAGAATTTAAAGGACACCCCCAAGGACAAAGGAAATAATCCAAATGCTCCAAAACTTGACATCTGTATGTATACATAAAACCTCATGTTTGGGCCAAGTTCTAGGCACCAGTGAAAGTCTTTCAAATGCAAGCATCAGATAATTAGAATAAACAGAATAATCAATCCATTAAGAACTACAAGCCAGATATTCAGGCTTTGAGATGACTTTGGACGTTGGAAAAAGGAAGGTACTCCTGGGATAGGGGATTGCTTATTCTTGCACTTAGCTCCATGCAGAGACAGTGTGAAATTTATGATATTATTCTTCTTTCAAAATATGTGTAAAATAATGCTGTATTTGGATCTAAATTATTTTTCTAAACTTTTTTCGAGGCCTGTCCCATCATTGATGCTCAGATATTTATCCTCCTCCAATTAGATGATCAGCCTCTAATATATACTATGCAACCATGGACAAATCACATAACCTCCTAAGTATCAGGGGAAAGTAATCTCTATTACTTGTTGATCTCTATCAGTGGTGATGGTGGGGTGGGTGAGTTCTACACCAGGGAATTCCAACATGGGTGAAATCACAGCTCCACACTAAGAAATTAAATGCTGTGTAAAGTCTAACTCAGAGTAGTTAACTTTTAAGACCAAATAGTGCAATGAAATAAATATAAAAGCATCCATAAGCACTGATAGAAAAACTAAATGACAATGTAATTAACTTAGAGAGTTCTTTGAGCTCTGGCAGGTGAATGACAAGACAAGGGTTGCTTTTTATACATAGCAGGAGGTATAAATCCCTTCCTCTTCTCAGAATATGGCCACTCATGCCAAGAAGAGCTGGTGCTAACCACCTTCCCGTTTTCTGGATGAACCTGCAAGCAGCTCTAGCAATTTGAATAATGTAGCCCAACTGTCATAAAGGAGAATAGGAGACACTGGAACAGTTGGGAAGAGAATAAGGTATAGTTCAGAACTTGAGATTGGTGGGGTGGGGTGGGGTGGGGTGGGGTTAGTAAATTTAACACAAGTTGGAGACCTACTACCAAAATTCTGGGCAAGAGAATATGCAAAAGATGACAGCAATGCAATGACACAGGACAGCTCTGAGGGATTTATGGAAAGGAATGCTACCCACATACAGAGGAAGGACTGCAGGAGTGGAAACATAAGAAAAACAACTGCTTGAATGCATGGGTCAGGGTGGACATGATTGGGGATATAGACTCGAAACTACCACACCAATGCAACTATCGACAATTTGGAAATAGGTCTTGATCAAGGACACATGATAAAACCAGTGGAAATGTGCGTTGGCCCTGGGTGGGGGGGGTGCAAGGGGTGAAGGGGAAAGTAGGAGCATGGATCATGTAACCATGTTAAAAACGAATATTAATAAATGTTTAAAAAATAATGACTTGGAAACAATTTTTAAAAAGGAATAAATTATCCCCTTAACAAACTAAAAAAAAAAAAAAAAAAAAGACGACTCACCATAATGGGGTTAAAGGGGAGACTCTGTGAGATGGGTCCTAAAAGCCTCTTTGAATCCTCCTATGTGAGGATTGGGGCTTTGAGAACTGTGTACAAAAATAAGTTTTAAAAACAATGGAGTTGAGGTATTTTTTGCTGTCAAAATCTAATTGGTAAGTTGCTTCTACATAGGTCAGGGTTAGAAAACATCCCCTGGGAAAGGTAGCAAGTGCCATCTTCTGGAGGAGAGAAATACTGCCCAACATCAGAGTTAAGTGAGCAAGAGCTGAGGAGACCAAATGAGAGGTAGGAACTACTACTTGCAGGGACAAGAAAGAGTAACTAGCAATGCCTGTCAGATAGAAAATGAGAGCTAGCAAGGACCAGAAATACAGTACAGATCAAAGGGGACATAGAAAGGAACCTTCATGCTAAGGATCAGACCTTGTTAGGATTTGGTTGGATCATTATTATAAGTCACAAAGTCTGGACAGGTCTCTGAAAAGTTGAAAGGTATCAATCCTTTCTATAAGCCTGGATGAAAATGCTATTTTCATTCATTTATGATTAAAACTATTCAATTATTTGAGCCTTATGAGCCTGAGTACTTGTAAGGGGCACTGGTGGCTACCCTTGGGGACTACCAGATTGTGAAGTTCCTATTACTTCCTGAGTAGGAGCAACAAACCAGAGAAGCAAAAGGTTCCCAAAGAGTATTTGGTTCTTTGTGTCAGGAAGGATCATAAATGTTCCAGTTTTTCATATTGGGCAAAATCACCTATGAGTATATAGATAAATGGATGTCTCCTTTATTTTGATTCTTTCTTCATCTAGAAGGAAAGGATGCCCACTGGGGTTAGCAGTAATACTATAGTAAGAATGTATCATAGAAGCCATTTAAGACATTATTACTGATCTCTGAGAGTTTATACTTCAAGTGAAAAACAAAATTCACATGGCATTCACTGCTTTCTCCTCTGCCCCCTCAAATTTTATTTCTAGAGAATTAAATAGTATAGCTTGGGACATCATTATGTGGGATTGTATAATTCTGGCTTACTGGGAAGGATAAACTTTTTATTAACTTCTTGCCTTTCCTAAGAATCAGTTTACGTCTTAATTTAAAATATACAGTACCTTTCAAAGTAATATCAGACTCCTACACAGCCCCTTCTCCTGAATTAATTAGATGTTTCAAACAACAACATCTCAACATATTTGCTAAGTAGTTACTGTATGCCTTGGGTTATGGAGGATTTGAAATATAAAAGATTTTGTCCATGTCCTTAATAGCTTATGCTCTAGGTAGGGAGGAAAAACCCAACATATAAACCCCAAATAAGAAACAGTGTGTAATTATGTACTAAACTGAGTTTTATGGAAAGCAAGTGTTGTCGTTCAGAGGATGGAGGGATCTCTCTGGTCCTGCGCTTATCAAGGGAATACTTCCTGAAGGGGGTGAGGGCTCCAGTTGTGCCTTGAAAAGAGTTCCAATTTGAATAGGTAGAGGATAAGAGAGAGTATTCCAGACAAGTTGCAGCATAAGTAGGGCATAGAGATGGGGAAAGCCATGAAGATTTTGGCAAGGCTGGGGAGGAAGGAGTATATAGAGGCAGCTTGGTGATGCAGTAGATAGAGTACTGAACCTGAAGTCAGGAAGGCCTGATTTCAAATCCAGTCCCATTTACGTTTTTTAGTTGTATGATCCTGGGCAAGTCACTTATTTCTACCGTTCTCAATTTCTTCGTCCATGAAATGGGAACAATAGTAGCATCTACCTCTCAGAGTTGTCCTGAGGAGAAAGCGAAATGATATTTGTAGGCTAAATGTGTTATATAAATTCAATTGTTATTATTATTACAATAGAGGGGTCGAGGAGAAAAAGTCAGACATTTTTCTTGCTCACAGTTTCATCTAGAAAGAACTCTTTTCCCCCTCAGTGATTAAAAAAATTAAGCCTCTAGGGGTGCACTGAGGTGGATCTGTCTCTTTCTAAATTCATTTGGAGTCTCCTGAGGGAGATGAGATTGCTGGCTGGAGCAGGGTTATGGTCTCTCTGGGCCCTGAGGGAGCTCTGGGAATGTCTACATAGGTCCTGTCAGGAGATGACATTAATGAGGCAGCGGATGGCGCCTGCAGAACTGTTGGGGACGAGCCATTGAGTGAGTTGTTTTTATAGCATAAACTTGCACATTATACACAAGTGAGAAAGTGAATCAGCCTCCTTCCCCAAACCTGTGAATGGAGCCCGTGCAGGCTGCCAGGCTCGGGATATGGCAGAGAATGATGGATGCAGAGAGGCTCAAGGCAGACTTGCAAGGAAGGTACACAGGGCTGCGGAGACTTGTGGGGGATGCAATGGATTATTGGAGAGTAACTTTCCCAGTGCATGGGAATCAATCCCTCCCCTGCCCTTTTGCTTCCTGGTAGACCTCCTGAGCAGTCTCCTGGACACAAGTCCTTGGCACCCACTTGGCCAGTCAATCCTTTCATCAATTAGGTCTTTAGAGAGAACTAATCCTATTCTTAGTATTGGGGAATAGGAGAAGGTGACAGGAGACTAAGAAGACACATTCCCTACCATGATAAAAAAAACTCACTCTACTTGGGGAGAAAACCAATTCAGGTGGAACAGTACAAGACACCATATAATCAAGATCTAAATTGGGTCTCATGTTGTAGGAGTCCTGAGGAGAAGGAAAACAATTAGCTGTGGGACAGAAACATTGACTGACAGGGCAAGAATTACCCTCAGAACACAACTCTAGGTATATTCATTGAACTAGAAACTGTAACCAAGATGGGGCAATTGTAGCTTTGTTCCAGGGCAAGGAGGATAGTCAATATGAGGAGGGGCGTGCTTCCTTCCTGAAGGAGTATTCTATTCTAACCCTATGCTATGTGGTACAACTTCCTTTGATTGCCCTGAAGTCGGGATGGGGAGGGTTGCCACACCATTACCGTGATGCCCCTCTGCCTGGGGTTCACTTTCCCTTATGGTCATACTCCCTTTCCTGAGACTTCCCCAAAGGGTCTTGGACTTTCAGGTTACATACACTGTCTTCAGGATCAACCTACCCATCTCTTGGTAGGATGTATCTGACTGACAAAGCTAGCCTGTGTCTCCCCCCAACCCAAACACAATGAATGCAGTAGGATTTGGTTTGCCCAAAGAGGACATAATTTCTCTTTTCAATTCTGAATCTAACCATAAGCAGATAGCCCTTGCTTTCTTGATTCTCCCCATGCCTTACTTCTCAGTAGCTTGACTCCCTGGCTCCATCTAGTTCCTAATCTTGTTTCCTAGATCAGCCATCAGTTTCCTCCTTCCTCCCTGGAACTGATGATGGGTTCCTCAGGAATTGCTTTGGAGTAGTCCATCTGGGGCTTTCAAAATCTGTAATGCAGGGAAAACTTTTGGGAGAAAGTTGGGGCTGGATAGTATATTTGGAGGACAAGGGCGTAGCAAAAGTTGGGGAAGGGGTGGAAGACCTTGGAAATACTTAAAATTTCAACTCTAGCTTCTGGGGTTGTAGTTACAAGCTTCATTTCCCTCTGCAAGAGCCTCTCCAAGTTGAAAAGACTACTGACATTCTCATCATTCATTCCAGTATTTGTGTCTTGCTTGTGAGTAATCTCATTCACTGTCTAACATACTTATTTGGCATTTTTCTCTGAAGAAGTTAATAGAAGTTACTCTCTCCATTTTTGTACATCAGGAAAAACAAACACTTTACCTTTTAATCAGACAGGTGTGCTCACTGTCTCCTGAAAAGCTTCTGTTTTTCATCTTTATTCATGCCGTTTCCCCTGCCTAGAATACCTCTTCACTATTTCCTACCTGTCCAAATTCTACCTACTTTTTAAATTCCAACTCAAGTCCTTCCTTTTCCTCCATGAAGTTGGCTCTAATCATTCCATTTTTTTGCTAACCCACTCCTCCTTGGAAATCTATTTTGTTTCACAAGGATTGGCCCTTATACACACTGAAATCTTTTTCATAGTTGGTTTACTTAATAAATTATCAGTTATCTTTTCGTGTATATGTCTTCTTAACCTGCTGTTAAGCTCCTTTAGGACGGGGACTATTTTCTTCATAGGTTTTATTCATCTTTAGTTTTCTTATATCATTTGGCAATGCATAATGTGCTGGATTTGGAGTGAGGAACACCTACCTTCATATCTTCTTGCCTCTGATGTGTGTGATAATAGAGCAAGTCATTTAACCTTTTAATGGCCCAAGCAGCAACCTAAGACTGTAAGTTATAGATGAGTTGCCAGTACATTCTAGTGAAGGCAGTTTCCACCCCAAGAATTTCCCAAAGAACAAAAGAACATATTGTGATGGTACTGCTCCTTTCTCTAACCCAAAATCTGTCTCATGGGGGTGTTATGAGACCCAAATGAATAATATATGTAATATGCTTTGCACACTTGTGAGAGATATATAAAATGCCAATTGCTGTTCTTAATGATGACTATTCATGGGGCAGCTAGATATACAGTGGATAGAGCACCGGGTTTTTGAGATGGGAGGACCTGAGTTCAAATATGGTGTCAGATACCTCCTAGCTGTGTGAAACTGGGCAAGTCACTTAACCCCAATTGTTTTGCCCTTGCTGTTCTTCTGTCTTAGGAATGATGCTAGGTCAAAAGGCAAGAGTTTAAAAAAATAGTGGTTATTGGATAAAGATTAGAGTAGTTCACAGCTCTCTGCTTTTTTACTCAATCCTCTAATCTTCCCATCTTCATTGCATTTGCTTCCAATTTAGTTAATTCAGCTAATATGCATTAAGTACCTACTATGTGCAGACCACTATAGAGAGTGATCTGTGCTTAGTGTTAGGAAAGGTATTATAGAAGACACAATCTTTGCTATCATGAAGCTCACAATTTAGCTAATCCTATTAAATGTACTACTTAATTTGATGAGTTTATTCATGAATAATTTCATATAGTTACATGTATGTATGTATATATGTTCTTTATCTACATATATGTGTAGATATGCATATGTATAAAAATGTGCTTCTCTACTCTGTTGTGTTCTATTTGGTAGGCAGGGTCTGCTTAACTTGTTTATACTGCATTGTATAGAGACAGTCTCAGATTGGGGACTGGGTAGGATAAGTGTCTGGTGTCCAGGCCTGGGCATCTGGCCAAAGCTGCCCATAGGAAGTAGCATTTCTGTCTTTTGTTCCCTTATTGATTTAATATAACCTTAAATAATAATGGGGTGGGGGAAGGAGAATGGAACTAGAAACAACCGAGCCGAGAGTCTGTGCAACAATCTTATCAAACTTGGCGTTTCCCCCTTGCTATTTGAGAAGCAATTTTTCCTCTGATGTAAACATTTTTTTTATTATTATTCCTGCCTGAGCTGTGTGAGCTGCTCTTGCTTTGTGCCTTCCTCAATTTCCCTCTGGTCCTCGAATGAAGGCAGAATCAGGCCTGTAACCATGGTAATTCTCTAATGTTCTCCTCTAAACCATAAACATAGAGGGAGTCTCCATTACATTTTTCTTCAATGAGAAAATAAAGCTTCTTCTGGTTGGGGTCAGGTTGAGAGGGGAGAAAAGGAATTTTTTTTCCTCTAACCTTGGTCCAGGACAATCTCTGACCACAACCATCATTGAACCCTCACGTAAAGATCATGGGATCTTTATGAAGCACCTACTCTGTGCCCAGCTTTGTCCTAAGGAATATATAAGAGATCCGAAGTAGTAAAGAGTGGTCCCTGCCCTTCCTGGAGCAGTAAAGGAACTGAATATTATCTCGCACAGTGCATTGTGTGGAATAGGTACTCAATGAATCTTCAATGAATGAGTAAACGAATCCTCCACTAAGGTCCTGTTTAGAGACGTCCCTGTGGCACAGAGGTGATCTTAGATTCTTAGGAGCTATGCAAGTGGTCCCACATTCTGACAAGTCTTATTGTTGTTCAGTCATTTTCAGTCTTGTCTAACTTTTTGTGACCCTGGTTTGTCTTGGCAGAGAAAATGGAGAAATATGCCTTTTCCTTCTCTAATTCACTTTACAGATGAGGAAACTAAGGCAAACAAGGTTAAGAGACTTGTCCAAGGACACCCAACCAGTAAGCGTTTGGGGTCAGACCTGAATTCAGGAAAATGAATCTGTCTGATACTAGTCTCAATGCTCTATCCACTACACTACCTAGCTACCTCTCAGAAAAGTGTACTAAGATAAAAACTTTTGGATCCAGACACATAAATGGATTTCTTTAGTTAGTTAGCAAATATTTATTAAGCACCTACTAAATACAAGGCACTGTGCTAGATGCTGGGAGCACAAATAGGCTGTATCAGACAGTCTTTATTATCAAGAAGCTTATATTCTAACAGGAGAGTCAAAAAGCACGCATAAAAGGATATACAGAATTAACGCAAATTAGGGAAGGGGGAGGGAATTAGCATTTATTAAATGCCTACTACGTGCAAGGCACTGTGCTAAGCAATTTATGAATATTTTATTTTATTCCCACATTAAGGTGCTATAATTACTCCCATTTTACAGATGAGGAAACTGAGGAAGACAGAGGTTAAATGACTGCCCAGGATTATATAGCTAGTAAGTGACAGAGGTTAGATTTTAATCTGGGTCTTCCTGATTCCAGATGCAGTGTTCTATCCATTGTGCCACCAGCTGTCTCATAAACACAATAAAGAAATACAACACAGTTTCGTGCAAAGTCATTTGTGAGGGAAAGAACGAGCAGTTTCAGGATCAAGAAATGCTTCACGCATAATACATGTATAACCCAGTGGAATTGCTTGTCAGCTCCAGGAGGGGGTAGGGAAGAGGCGAGGGAGAGAACATGAATCATGTAACCATGGAAAAATATTTTAAAAAAATAATTAATTTTAAAAAATACTTCATACAGAAGGTGATACCTGCTTCTGGTCTTGAAGGAAGAGAGGGATTCTATAAGTGAGGGTGTCACATATCTTTGAATGACCCCCAGTTCATAGATGCCCTTGCTGGAAAGCTGGTCACCAGATGATGAATTTATTTCTGACCACAGCAACATATGAAGACCATATGTTGAAGACATGGCAATGGTGAAGAGATAGAATGGAAGGCAATTATCTATTATGGGTTATAGTGTTTATTTACACTTCCATGGTACATGTTATTTATAAAACTCTTCCACATGCATTACTTGTTTGATCTTAACCTGTGAGGTAATATATGTGCTATTATAATGGCCATTTTCCTCCAAAAACAGACTTGCACAGTCATTTAAATGTTTTCCCCCAGTTGTGCTCACTGGTCGAAGCCAAAGAGTACTGAGGGGGTTGGGGGGGAGGGAGGAACTGCTAGGCTCTCTGTGGCTCTCTGAAACCTGATTACCTCCCTTCCCTTAGCTCCAAACCTTCTGAGAATGACAATATTCATTTTATTGTAAGGGTCTGCCTGTATTTACATGGTACAATGTATAAAGTGTGGGGCTTAGAATCAGGACAGCTATTTCTGAGTTCAAATGTAGCCTGGGATACTTACTATGTGACCCTGGGCAAGTCACGTAATCCTGTTTGCCTTGGTTTCCTTATCTGTAAAATTAGTTGGAGAATGAAATGGCTAACCAATCTAGTATCTTTGCCAAGAAAACCCCAAATGGGGTCACAGAGAGTCAGACACGACTGAAAAACAACCAAGCAACAAATCAGAGCACAGCTTGCGATGCCCTCCTCCCACCTACATATTTAAAGCAATTGATGCCTGATGGATTGAAATAATTTATAAATGCATACCTTTGTTTTTTGTTCTGGATTTGTGATTTTCGCAATGTAAAAAACTCCTAGTGTGGAAACTCTTTCCACTAATGCACACCTGCAATTCGTTTGTAGCAGTTATACATAGTTTTCTGGTGTACTAAGAGGTTAGGTTGTCACTTGTCTGTAGGAAGGCAGCTAATATGTATGATAGGTAGGGCTTGAACTCAAGTTTTCATGACTTGAGATCCAAACTTCTAGACATTTCACCACACTGTCTCAAAATGACATACTGCTTTTAATCTTAATTTTAAAAATATTAAAAGCAAACGCAAGAATAGACCTAGCATAAGCATCTCCATTCATGTCTTTTTGTAGCTTCCCTAGACCAGGCAGCCACCTCATCCTTCAGGAGGCAAGCCCTAAACTTATGAGTTCAGTTCTTCCTAACAGGTGGCTAGATGGCACAGGGGATAGTGTTCCGGGTCTGGACTTTGAAAAACCCGAGTTCAGATCCAGTCTCAAAGACTTAACAGTTGGATATCTTTGGGCAAATCACGTAACCTCTGTTTGCCTCAGTTACCTTAGCTACAAAATGCGAATAATAACAGCATAGTGTCGAATTGAATGAGTTACTATTTGTAAATCATAGGGTCTGAAATATTAGGTACTATATAAATGTTAGCTCTTATTATTATTATTAACGAAATTAGCAGGTATGTGCTCTAAGGCTTCCCCTTCTCCTGCCCCCCCCCAAAAGAACTACCAGTGAATCAGTGGGCCACTCAGCTGGGGATTACTTAGGACTCTATCTGTTCTGTCTCCCCTTTAATGGCAGCATAGCTTTAGCAAATAAAATAGCAACAAACATACTGAAATGGACTCTTATCCCTCTTTGAAGTACATCCATCTCCATTCTTCAGTTCTACAGTGGCAAGTGTAAGGGGAAAGGATTTCTTCCTATAAGACATAGATTACCTAGGACCTTCAGCCCTTGTCCAAGAAGCTAGAGGGGAAGAACCAGAACTTTCAGGCTCTCAGTGGCTGGCACCATTTCCTCAAGTGTGTCCTTTGTGTACTGTCCAGTTCATCTTATAAATCACCCTTGCTTTCACTTTTATATCCATCTTTGCTCTGGCCCCAAAGTCTTGCCTGTGGGACCCATAGACTTGCTCTCTGTCTAGGTAGACTACATAATGCATGTGCCCAATTATTGAAAGCCATATTTATCTTTTTAAAAAATCCTTACCTTCTCTATTGATTCTAAGACAGAAGAGAGATAAGAGCCAGGCAATAAGGGTCAAGTGACTTACCTAGGGTCACACAGCTAGGAAATGTCAGAGTCGACTTGAACCCAAGACCTCCCATCTCTATGTTTGGCTCTCTATTCACTGAACCACCTAGCTGCCCCTAGCCATATTTATCAAAAAATGTGCAGCTGGTCCTTGTTCAAGTTTACTTGAAAGTCTTTATAAGAATATCTTCAGTTGGTTATAAACATTTCCTAGGAGCAGCTAGGTAGTGCATTGGTTAGAACTTCAGGCCAAGAGTTAGGAAGTCCTGATTTGGAATCCAGCCTTGGACATTAATTGTGTGATGCTGCACAAGTCACTTAACCTTTGTTGGTTTCAGTTTCCTCATCTGTAGAATGGAGACAATAATAGCACCAACTCTTAGCATTTTTATGAGGATCAAATGAGATAATCATTGAAGTTTGTAGTAGCCTGATAGCTTGATCCTTTTTATTCTTCCCAGCCTAGGGGGGCTGATAGTGTGATGATACTGCCCTTGCTTTTGACTGATATCCAATGGTTTGCCAAACTAAGAATCTTGAAAAATAATCTTAGACCTGAAAAGAGGGGCTAACTAAATAAAAGAGATTTTGAACAATTGGGTGGTACCAGCTCCCACACAGACATAATATTAGTAAGAATGCCAGGACCTTGAGTCATCTTCCTCACTTTCATCAGTAGAATATTTGCTCCTTGAGGTCAGGGATCGTCCTGTTCTTGTCTTTGTGCCCAAAGCACTTTGCATAGTGTCTAGCATATAGTGAATGTTTAATAAATAATTGTGGAATTCAATTGAATTTCTTCCATAACTTCTCTTCTAATTTGACATAGTGTTTAGATGGTAGCTTGACACAAATACGAGTTTACTGCAAGTCAGTCAGAGATAACTACAACAATAATAATTGCTAGATAGTACTTTAAAGTTTGCAAAGCACTTTACATAGATGGCATTTGATCATTATTATAATCATCTGACATTAGTCTTACAGAGATTATTGTCCCTCTTTTATAGATAAGGAAAACAAGACTGAGAGACTAGTGATTTGCTTAGAGTAGTACATCATAGAAAATGAAGTAGGTTTTGAACCCAGGTCTTCTTGATCCCAAGTTCAGTGCCTTGTCATCTATGCTATGCTGCTTTGATCTTTATAGATAATTAGTTTCTATGAAAAAATAATAGCCAAGCCAGTTGAATATCAGCCAACTGAAAACCTAAGCTTTATCTTTGAACAAGTCTATTTGCAAAGATAGGTAGAAAGAAGAGAATTTTTTTGGCATAAATTTGCTGTCTGTTAACTAATTAATTGAAGATTTCTGTCTAGATTTTAGTCAGATCATCTTAATAAATATTTGGGACAGGGCAGAAGAGAAAACTGAGATTCAGAGAAGTTAAATGACTTTCTAGGGTCATACAAGCAGTAAGTAGTAGAATTAGAACTGGAGGGGGGTAGTTAGGTGGTTCAGTGGATAGAAAGTCAGATCTGGAAATGGGAGGTCCTAGGTTCAGATCTGGCCTCAAATACTTCCTTAACTTTCATTACTTTTCCCTTACTGCTTTTCTGCCTTGGAACCAATATACAGTATTGACTCTAAGATGGAAGGCAAGGGTTTAAAAAACAAAAAGAATTAGTAGTGGAAACTAAGTCTTCTAATCCTCAGTAAATCAGTTTAACAAATTAATTTTATTAAGTGTTTCCTAAGCTCCAGGACTATGCTAGGTTTTGGAGATAAAAAGACAAAAATGTTGTCATTATTCCACTGTCCTCAAAAGGCTCATATTCTATAGGAGGTGACAATGTATTCTTCTATAAGTATGTTTAAAATAAACATGCCATCACTTGATATGGAGGAGGAACTAAGGATCATGGGGAGATGAGAAAACCCCTCAGGTAGGAGGTAGTATGAGTTGAACTCTGAAGAAAAACAGGTGCCTAAGAGGCAGCTAGGTGGTGCAGTGGATAGAATGCCTGGCCTGGAATCAGGAAAACTCGTCTTCCTGAGTTCAAATCTGGCTTCAGATATTTACTACCTGTGTGACCCTGGGTGAGTTACCTAACCCTGTTTTCCTCAGTTTCCTCATCTATAAAGTGAGCTGGAGAAGGAAATAGCAAACCACTCCTGTATTTTTGGAAAGAAGACCCCTAATGGAATCACAAAGAATCAGATATAACTGAAAAACAACTGAATAACAAAATGGACTTCTAAGAAAGCTGAGTAGGGAATGGTAAACAGTAAAACTGAGTAGGGAATGGATTACAGGTATGAAGACGGGAGATGATGTACCTAAGATTTTTTTGACTACGTAATGCTGATCAGAAGCCATCCTTTAAATGGGCATCTCTAGTTGGGGTGTAAGTATCCTGTAATGTAATCCTCCCTCCAGTTAGAATCTGGGAAAAGCTGGAAAGGTCATAAATCGCTAAGTGATTCTGTCTCGGCCAGTGGTAGGGGTAAACTTGTAAAGTGAAAGATAAAGGACTAAAACTCCCAATCCATACTTTTAAGTTGCTAGGAAGAAATGAGACAGCAGCTGAGTCCTCTAAACGTTCCTTTGCAAGGCTTTGGGCAGAGAGGGAGTTCAGGCCCCCTTCTAGGACCAGAGAAAGGACAATGTGTTCTGATCAGTGCTCATGCCAAAAATAAAAATTCCCATTAATGTTTTTTATTACACTTCTAGCGCAGAGTCTCAGAAACACAGAAAAACAGAACCATAGAGAAGCTCTTTTTCAAAGGGACTTGGTTTCTTGGGACATATTTTGGTTGATCATGTGGCCCTCTTCAAAAAACTACACATCCCTGTCATAGTAGTGATGGAGAGATGGAGGAATTCCTGGACCAAGCTACTGGGTCTTGAAGCTGGGAGGTACATGAGTCAAAAGTCAGAACTGAGGAGCAATGAGGAACAGATCCACAATGAGAAGGAACAAACCCAGATCTTGTCTTTTTCTTATGCTATGAGGCATATAGATTATATGGGTCTGAAGGGAAAGAGTGACCTAAATTCTCTGTTCACTTTGGAAGACCTCAGTCCCTTGTGGTGGAAATATATTTCTGGAGGAACTGTTTGGTTCCCTGGAGATGATGGAGCTCACCATAGGAGGGGGTGGATTGCTTGATTCTCTAGCAGCCCAGGGTTCATAAAATCATAGATTTAGAGCCAGGAGAGAACTTAGTGGCCATCTGGTTTAATCCTTTCATTTTACAGATGAGGAAATTGGGACTCAGAGAATGTTAAATGGCTTGCCTGAGATCACATGGCTAATAAATGGCAAACTCAGGTCTTCTGATTCCAAATACAGGAAACACTTTCAATCTATTTTCCTTTTTAGGGGATCATCTCCTTCAGGGTACTATTATAAGCTAGGAGGACTATACATTCTTCAGGTGTGGAAGAAGGGAAAGTTTTATTGAATCTTTAGTAATTCTCAGTTCTTTTTCCTTAGACGATACTATACTGAGTTTAGTACTACAAATGAATATACACCTTCCTTGTAGTACTACCCTGAGGAAGGTATATAATATTCAATTGTAGTATTAAACTCAGTGTAGTAACTTCTTTTTTGTGTGTGATTTGAAAATTTTAGTTAATTAGTTAATTTAGAATATTTTCCCATGGTTACATGACTCATGCTTTTTCTCTCCCCTCCTTCCACCCCCCTCCCATAGCCAACAAGCAATTCCACTGGGTTTTGCATGTGTCCTTGATCAAGACCTATTTCCATATTATTAATATTTGCATTAGGGTGATTGCTTAGAGTAGTATAGTAACTTCTGATGCTGAACTGAGGAAGGTGAGGACCTACTGGAGAAGGAAGGAGGATTGGTTTGTCAGATTACCAATGTGGGTGGGAATCTTTTGCATTTCCTGTCAAATGAAGTAAAATTCATCTCACATCTGTCAATTTCTTAGCCTGGAGTACTTGATTAGAGCATAGGACTCCTTTCTTTTTGTTTGGCAATTCTAGACATCAGCCATATTCTGATGTCCTCAGAGAAGGTTCATGAGCAAAAAAAGACCTTTAATGAAACTTCTAAGAATTAACTTGACCCATGGGAACTCAGACCTGATTTAGGTCATGAATTGTTATCATGTATATACCATGATCTATTTTTGTATCATATTTTGTCTATCTATATCTTATTTTCCCCACTTAACTATAGAATAGATTTCAGGTCCTAACAATTGGGTCTCTGTCTCTATCTTAGTCTCTGTCTGTCTCTATACATACATACATATATACATACACATATACATATGCATACACACACACAATTTCCATTGATGGGTTCTGGCTTTGTATCTTTGAAGGGAATAACACTGGACGCTATTGCTTATCAGAACCGAGAAAGATCAGAATCTGGTAAGGCAAAAGAAAGGTTGTGAATTCCCATGAGGGAAGGAACATTGTTAGTCTGGTGTGGAGATCAGCACGGTAGAACAGGACTGAGCTGATTCCAATTTTCTTTAAGAGTTTGGGATAGAAATCTTTGAAAGAAATGATCATTGAGGAGGGATTTGAAGTGGGTGGTTGGTTATATCAGATGCAGAAGACTATAGGGAGATTGAGTTGTAAGTTATCTCAAAGATCTTCTCTTAATCCTGTCTAACTCTGCTGAGCGGTTGGTTCACCCTAAACCTGAATGATCTCAGCTTTTACAAGAAAAGAGGATCAGATGGCCTTCTAAATTAGTGCATTTCACCCCAGGTACTGTCGACTGTCACCATCACCCCGTGAATAACACTGCAGCCTGCAGTTCTGTTTACGTGTATGTGAATGCAGGGAGTTTGACTTAGATGCCATTTGGAAAATTGGAGTTTTCCATCATTCTGTCATGCAGTTCCTGGGCTTGCTATATCTATTGAATTACCAGAGGCAAGAGGACTGAGGCATAGGCAGAGTTTGGATTGGGTTTTCTTGCCCATCTATGACTTGGGAGCTCTCAAGTGACATTGCTTTTCTCCATTGTCTGGAAGGCCTCAGATGACAGGAAAGCAAGAAAGGGAGGCTTCTTCCTTTTCTGCTTCTTTTCTAAATCTAAATCATTCTCCAGACAACTTGTTCTATCATCCAATAGAGATAGAACTCGGAGGGGAAAGATCCAGGATATAGCAGAAATCTCAAAGGGAACAGACCTCAATGTTCTCATTTATGTACTGTGTGAGTTGGACTAGCTGATCTCTAAGGTTCTTCCAGTTATACCATTTTAGAATTTGAGAAATTATGGGGATTCTCTGTTGGTACAAGATTTTTCATAGAATTACAGAATGTCAGCAATGGGGGAAATATTCATTTTATATTCTGAAAATATCCAAATTGAAAGCCAGCTGTCCATGCAAAGTGAAAGGGACTTAAAAGCTACTAATAATTATTAATCCCTCCTGCAGTCATAAAAGTACCTTTTGTTTTTGACCATGATGATGATGCTAAACTTGGTAGTTTATTAGGTCATCGAGGAGAGTACCTGAACCTGTATTGTGGGAGAGGTATGGAACAAGTACTCCAGAGTCACTCACTTAAGCAAGATGATTTCCCCTTATTATATCCTTCAGTAAATGACCTTCATATAAGATCCTAGTCAGAACTGAAAGTTGCAACACATTTTACATCGTAGGTCATTATAGAACAGCCAGCCATTTTACAACATATGTGACCATTCTTTATTAAGCATGACTGTACTCTCTATAAGATATCAAAAGAAAAGAACAATATAAAAGAAAACTTAACAATAATGGAAAACTCAATTTATATAGTGCTTTAGGGTTTTCAAAAAGCTTTCCTCTTTTCAACTGATACAAGCAAGGTTCTATGTGACAATCTGGGCTTGGGAAGTTCTTTACCCCATCAGCACAGTCTTCACCTATAATCAGGTCTATCTGTAGCCCTGAACAGTGAGAATCAATGCTATCATATCTACCAGGAAGTCTAAGAAAAGAGATCCAGACATTTTAGGATGATTTCCCACTACTCCTAACTCCCAGATTTTCTTTGTACCGGATGAAATCACAAAAGAATGAAGCAACAAGAACAGGAGGATGCACTTCAGTTTAAATGAAATATCATCATTGGGTCATAGATCCAGAGTTGTAGGTACCCAAGAGGTCATCTAATCTTCCTTTGAGAAAATAGAGGTCTGGGGGATTGACTGGGTTCTCTGACACCTAAGGTAACATTTGTCCCCTTATACCATAAAACAGCCTTATGTGGGAATGGACCTAGGCCAGCTCTGAGCATTAACTCATGATTGTATAGTAGGACCAGTAGTTAGGTGACCTTCCTCTCTTCCTGTCTGTCAGTGACTGTGACCTTGAAAAAATTATTTGGCTTCTCTGATTTACAACTTTCTCATCTATAAAATGAAGGGGTTGGAGATTATGATTGTTAAGGTACCTTCAAGCTTAAAGTACTATGATTCTAGTATTTTTAGGTACCTACTATGAACTAGTATCAGGAATTAAATTAAGGGGTTTGACTAAATATATGAGAATTCTAAGATAATACTGTGGTCGCTGTTTTAAAAATATTATAGTTCAAGTCAAATTGATGTTCAATAGTTTTAATTACAAAAAGGTGAAAAGAGTGAAAGTAGAGAAATGTAAAAAGTGGGTAGAGAAGATGTCTAGCCTATCATACTAGATGTTGCTCCAGTGTCTGGGTCAGCCCAGGAGGGCCTGTTAATTCTCAACCTGAGGATCCAATGGTGAATTAAACAGGAGTTCCTCCCACAAGTCCTCCTCCAAGAAGGGGAGGCCTCTCTGGAACTAATCTCTCCAGAAGCCAGGAAAGGAGGGTCATCTTCTCACTAAGCCAGGTTGTGAAGGACTTTAAATGTTAAACAGAGGAGTTTATGTTTGATTTCAGAGGCAATAGGGAATGTCTTTTTCAACAGAAAAGTGACATGATTCTTCCAATAATAATAGCTAACATATAGCACTTACTAAGTACCAGTCAATGTGCTAAATGATTACAAAATCTCTCATTTGATCCTCACAATAACCCTGGGAGATAGATACTATTATTTCCCTCATTTTACAGTGGAAGAAACCTAGAAAACAAAGATTAAGTAACCTGCCCAAAGTCACAAAGTTAGTAACCGTTTGCAGCTAGATCTGAACTCAGGTCTTCCTGACTTATCTGCTATGCCATTTAGCTGTCTATGTGGATAGTTTGTGAATTCTCAGCCCTACTTGGTAATCCAGAGTGGTTGTGGTGGTAAGTCAGAAAGAGAAGAGGGGGTAGGCAGAGAAATCCAATATAATTGAAGATTGTCATTTCCTTTGAATGAACCAGGATGAAAAAAAAATAAATCTCTAAGTAGAATAATCATCAAACTGGGAGACTGGGGTAGGGATACTACTGTCTTCAGGTTTGTTCTAGTCTCTGCTGGAATTTTCTCTACTTCCTATTTATCCCTTGTTTATGTGGTAGTACTATTCATTTGAGGATACCTGTGGAATTCTGTCTTAGGCACTGTGGCTCCTGAGTTCCTTGATATTTTGTTTCCAAATGCTCTGGTCCAAGAATAGCTCTTATTGGGGAGGAGAGGAGGAGAACATGTTCAACACCGTCAAGATGCTCACTCTTTGTCACCAGCTTGTTGAAGAGACAGTGTGGCATAATGGGAAGTACAGTGGATTTGGATGTAAACTCTAACTTCTTTACTATTTGTATGACTTTCTATGAGGGAGGCTGAGACCCTTTCAGGCTCAATTCTCTATTTTGTAAAATGAAGGGGCTGGACTAGATGATCTTCAAGGTCTTTGTGAGCTTCAAGTTCTGCATAATTAATTCAATTGAGGGGCAGCTGGGTAGCTCAGTGGATTGAGAACCAGACCTAGAAACAGGAGGTCCTAGGTTCAAATCTGGCCTCAGACACTTCCCAGCTGTGTGATCCTGGGCAAGTGCCTTCACCCCCATTGCCTAGCCCTCACTATTCTTCTGCCTTGGATACGCAGTATTGACTCCAAGATGGAAGGTAAGGGTTTAAAAAAATAATTAATTCAATTGTAAAGGGCATGGGGCAAAGTGGGTGTTAATCCAGGGTGACAATATTCAGGGATGGGGTGGAGGTGTTTTCCTCCCTGCAGTGACTGATATTCCTGCATCTCTCTTCATGTTTTTTTTCTCTCCATGTTTTCTTTCTTTTCTTGTCTTTTTTTTTGTCATTAATTTTAAATTCTAAATTAAGAACTAAACTAAGCTTAGTTTGGTAGTCTGGAGGGTGGTGATGATGAATCAGAAAGAAGAGGGGGCAGGTAAGGAAAGCCATCATGGTTGATAGGTTTACCTTTCAATGAACCAGGATGTGAAAGCATCTCTAAGTAAGATTATCATCACATTAGGGGGTTGGTTGTTGTTGGAGTACCAAACTACTTTAAACTAAGAAGACAATCAATATGATGTCACTTATAAAATGCAAAATTATACAAAACATGTTTCAAAATTAGTCATATTTATTGTAAAAAATGCAAAAAATGTAAAGTGGGAAAATTATACTTCATTTTGTGCTCAGAGTTCATCAGTTCTCTCTCTGGAGGTGAATAGTACTTTTTCATACTAATTCCTTTAGAATCGTCTTGGATCATTGTATTAATCAGAGTAGTCAAGTCTTTCACAATTGACTATCATTACAACATTGCTATATGGGGTCAGCTGAGTGGCTCAGTGGATTGAGAGCCAGGCCTAGAGACTGGAGGTCCTAGGTTCAAGTCCGGCTCAGACACTTCCCAGCTGGGTGATCCTGGGCAAGTCACTTGACCCCTACCGCCCACCCTTACCACTCCTGGGCCAAGGGCGGTCCCTAGCCCAGATGAAAAAAGGAGGAGGGTTGGGCGTGGGGCTAGCAACCCCACCCTGTAAAAACTACATCTGCTAAAGAAACTGCAACCTAAAGTAGGGGCAGCTGGGCTAGCTCAGTGGATTGAGAGCCAGGCCTAGAGACGAAAGGTCCTAGGTTCAAGTCCGGCTCAGACACTTCCCAGCTGGGTGACCCTGGGCAAGTCACTTGACCCCCATTGCCTACCCTTACCACTCTTCCACCTAGGAGCCAATACACAGAAGTTAAGGGTTTAAAATAAAATAAAAAAAAAGATTAGCCTTACTTAGGCAAAAATCAGAGTCAAGACTTGGAATTTAGAATTTACTTTTCCCTTATAAAAAATAAGAGAGATACTCTACTCCATCACAAGCATGTGCTACAGTTTGTTCAACCATTCTCCAACTGATGAAGATCCCCTTGATTTCTAATTCTTTGCTATAACAAAAAGATCTGACATAAATATTCTAGTACATATTGATTCTTTTCTTTTCTTTTTTTGCTTTGATTTCTTGATACAGACCTAATATTGGTATTTATAGTCCTTTGGACAGTTCCAAATTGTTCTCTGTAGCCCTCAGTAGTGAGAGTAGGCTCCAGTAAAATCATAGCCATAACTTAGATAAAGTCAATCACATAGCCCAGGCATCATATGAGGCCCCCAAACCCCTCCTTTCTAACCCCTCCCTGTTGTACCTGGCAACAACTGGCTCTCCTTGTTCTACTGACTGAAGAAAATATTTCCCTGAGAATCTGGGTTAGGCAGTTACATATTTACCTGTGATTTATTATCCTATAGAAAACTCTAAGTTTTAGTGAGGTAAACTAAGTCATTGTACTAAGATTGTAAATCATTACTAACCATTGCCCCTGCAAAAGGCTTACCTAATCCCTTAGCCTGCATCACCTTCTCTATAAAATACTGCCTGAAATCATCAGATTTTGTCACTGATCTGCATGAGGCCTTGTGTCTGTCTGTAAGTCTGTCTTTGACCCTCCTGATCCTAACCACATTTCTCTTATCCCATATTATGACCTACAAAAAAATCCAGAATGATTGGACTAGTTCATAACTCCATCAACAATTTATTATTATACTTTTTGTCCTCAATCCTTCCATTAGTTATCATTTCTGATAAGTATGAAGTGATATAATATAGCTATTTTAATTTGCATTTCTTTAATCGATATGATCGAGAGCATTTTTTTATATGACAGCTTTGATTTCTTCTGAAAACTGTCTATTTATATCCTTTAGCCATTTGTCAGTTGGGGAATAGTTAATACTTTTATAATTTGACTCAATTCTCTCTATATTTGAGAAATAAGGTCTTTATCAGATAATTTTGGTATAAAATTTTTTATATTACTATACTATGGTAATGTTTAGCAAAACAGTTTCCTTGATTATGCCTTTAATCTCTCTTCATTAGGATGATCTTGCTTATGTTTTGTCTGAGATCATGATTGCTCTCCATGTCTTTTTTTTGTTTTAGCTAAAGCATATTAGATTCTGCTTTAATTCTTTATTTTAACTCAGTGTGTGTCATTTTACTTCAAGTATGTCTCTTGTGATCAACATATTGTTGGACTTTGGTTTTTGATTCATTCTCCTGTCTGCTGCCTCTTTATGAATGAGCTCATCCCACTCCCATTCACAGTTATGATTACTAACTATATATATATTTCCATCCATTCCATTTTTGTTCTGTCTATTCTGTCTCCCTCCTTTAATCCAGTCCCTCTTCAAAATTCTATTTTATGTCTAACCATTGCCTTCCTTAATTTGCTCTGGTTAATCTTAATCTTTCCATTCAGTTCTAGTCTTTTCATCAGGAATGCTTGAAAGTCTTCTATTTTGTTAAATATTAATCTTTTCCTCTGAAGGATTACATACATTTTTGTTAGGTAGATTGTTCTTAGTTGTAATCCTAGCTCATAGGCCTTCTGGAATATCATATTCCAAAACCTCTCCTCCCTTAATGTAGAAGCTGCTAACTCATGTATGATTCTGATGGTGACTCTATGATATTAAATTGTTTCTTTCTAGCTGCTTATGATATTTTTTCCTTGACCTGGAAGCTCTAGAATTTGGCTATAACATTCCTGGCATTTTGGTAATGTTGTTCAAGACATTGTAAGTGTATTCTTTCAATCTCTATCCTAGTCTCTGCATATACAAGACATTGGGGCAGTTTTCCTTGATGATTTCTTTAACTCCAATAGCTAGGCTCTTTTTTTGTCATGGCTTTTTGGTAGTCCAATAATTCTTAAGTTATCTCTCCACAATGTATTTTCCAGGTCAGTTGTTTTTCTGATGATATATTTCACCTTTCCTTCTTCCTAAAAATTTCTTTGACTTTGTTATATTTTTTGATGTCTCATGGACCTTTTTGCTTCCATTTGCCCAATTCTAATTTTTAAAGCATTATTTCCCTCAGTGAACTTTTGTATCTCAAATTTTTCCATTTGACCTATTCTACTTTTTAGAAAGGCCTTTTCTTCAGTGAATTTTTGTGCCTCTTTTACCATTAGGACAATTATATTTTTTTAGATGTTATTTTCTTTAGTATTTTATGCCTCTTTTACCAAATTATTAATTCCATTTTTATAGTTTTTTGTTTTATGTTTTAATTCCAACCCTGTGCAGTTTATTTTTATGGAATATATTGAGATCCTTGTGAACTTGAACCAAACTCTCCTGTCTTCTGCCTTGTTAACACTTTTCCTATTCCAAATTATCTGGGGCATGCTTATCAATCTCATGCATCACTCTTGTTGCTTTCCCTAGTTTTGGCTCTTCCATTCTTATGTTTTTCTTTAATTGTTCCAGGAATTATTGTTGGGCTTAGGCCAATTTAGTATTTTTCTTTGAGGCTTTGCTTGTAGCTATTTTCATGTTAGTCTTCTTCTGAGTTTGTATCTTGGTCTTCTTTCCCACTGTAGTAGCTTTTTACGGCCAAGTTCTTTTTTGTTATTTGCCCATTTTCCTAGCCTTTTTTCTCGGATTTGAACTTTATGTTAAAAATAGGACTCTGCTCACCTGAGGTAGGGAAGCACTGTCCCAAACAGCAAGATTCATTGTGCAGCTGTATTTCTAGGGGTCTGCAAGTTTTGGGTGCTTCCAAAATGGTGTGATCTAGAGAAAGGTGTGGTCACTGCTCTCCTGGTCTATGCTTTACTCTTTCTCCATGGTCCCCTAGTCCTCTGTAGTCACAAGACTAGAGTTAGTCTTGACCCTGGAACTGTGACCAGGTCCCCTGCTCTTCTATAGCCACCTTGCTAGAGGTATAATCTGACTTGAAATTGTGACCCAAAATGATATATGGGCAATAGAATTGCCTGCCAGTACCAACTGCACCCAGTGCCAGCAAAGGATCCCCTATAATCTCTTCCTGACCAGTTATCTGACTCCTTTTCTGTCCTTGGGCTGAGAGCTCCTGAAACTTTGTATGTCCACTCCAGACAAGTCTCTACCCTTGTGTCATAGACCTTTTTTGCTGACCTCTTAAGTCTTCTTAGTCTGGAAAATGTCTCACCCTGACATTTTATTGACTCTGCCACTCCATAATTTGATTTGAGGTGTTATTTTAGAGTTGTTTGAAAGGAGATATTGAGAGAATTCAACTGGGTTGCTGCCTCTAATATGCTATCTTGGGTGTGCCCCTGCCTCATGATTTTCTGCCAACTCATTCCCTGGCCCTGCTATGTTTTCTTCCCCAGTCTCTCTACCATGACTGCCCCCATGCTCTCTCAGGATGTCCTCTTTGACACTTCCCACCTCCCAATTATTTTTGTCTCAGGTTAAAAACCATATAGTTTTCCTTCTGGTGGTCAGTGTAAATTAGTTAACTAATTAGCCTATAACCTTGTGAATTATAAGTCATTCCAGATCAGTTTCAACTTGCTCTATTGAATCCCATGATTACTTTTGGAGGGCCCCTTTTCTGAGAACTAGACATCCATGCTAACCAGAGGAAAACACGGGGAAGGATTTGGCCAGAAGGTAAAGATGATCGGTTTTTTCCCTGAATAATAGAGTTCATCCTTCATTATCATCATTTCCACAGCTCAGAGTCAGAGAAGTATGCTCTATTCAGATTAGACTGCATTTCTTAAAACAAACAAAAAAATAATAAAAAAAACAAAAAACTTAGGATTGTTGGAAAATCAGTACCTCAGGTTGAAAGGTCTGACCCAAGGAGGAATTACTGCTTCCTCATTCAAATATCTCTCTAATTTTTAAATTGGAAACAGAAGGGAAAATGTTGGGATGTGGAAAGACACTAGAGAACAGATAAATAGTAGGATAAGCAGGAGCCTGAGAAGAATATGGGTCCTATTTCTTCTCCTCAACTCCTACCCTTATATAGATGAAATTTCATCATTAGATAAAATTATGTATATGAGTTCCAATCATTTACTTTCTGGTAGGAAGCTCTCAGATCTATTCTTCACTATCCCCCTAACAAAGTTTTTTCTGGGTCTTATTTTTCTCCTATGAAAACTGAGGAGGTGTTGGACTAGATCTTAAAGGGCACTTCCATTTCCAACATTATGAGACAATGGTTAGTTCAGTGATGTGTATTCAGGAACCAGCTGAGGAGGAAAGTCTATCTCCTTTGACCTTTCTGCAGTCAATAATTTTGGCTCTCTCCTTCTTAGATGCTCTATGCTTCCTTGACTTTCCTGACTATTTCCTGATGGATCTTCTCTCTCCTTCTTGTCTTTACTGCTCCATCATGGTCTTCTTTACTAGTTCATTGTCTTCTTCCTACTCCTTCACAGTAGAAGCCATAATTAATATAATGCTTTGAGGTTTGCAAAAAAGACTTTTTATACATTATCTAATTGGATCATCACAATAATTCTGTGAGAATTTTAGTAGAGAGATAATTATCCCTGTTTTACAGATGAGGATCCAGTGTTCAGAAAATTACTTGTTCAGGATCACACAGCTCATGAATGTTAGAGTCAGTATTCCTACTTGTGTCTGTCTTGATTCTAGATCTGAGTTGGGGGAGATAATGAACTACTGGGGGATCCAAGTAACATCTCTCAAAGTTGGATATCTGGGTCAAGGAGGAATTGAGGTTGTTTCTCTCCCTTCTTTCCTCCTTAACAAAATAGTTGTCCCCCTTGCAAACACAGAACACAGGTCTCTGAGCCCTGCAGATGGGGAAGATAGCCTAATATTTCCTCACAGTGGGATCCCAAATAGAGGAATGCCTTTGCTCTTTGCTCTTCCAGGCTGAAGTCTGAGGGTTAAAAAGATGATGAATTGCATGTGAGGAAAGAGAACTAGTGTGAAGAGTGGGATCTTTAGGCTACATAGTCAGCACTCCCCCTGCCCCCACCACTACCATATACACACTTTGAAAATTATCACTGCTGACAGAGTGAGCCTTTCAGGTAATCAAATGGACAATGGGTAAAGGACATGGTCAAATCACAAGACAGAGAAAACCTCAAATAGTAGTGGGATGAGGCTCTTTATCTGTAGTACACAAAGAAATGAGAAGCAAGAATTGGGAAGCTTCTGTTAATATTGTAGATTTGCCACAAAGTCCTTGTATGGTCTTGGTCAATTTTCCTGTGTGTGAAATGAAGTTCTGGCCTAGATGACCTCTAAAGGTCTTTCTGGTGCAAGGAGTTCTATTCTCTTTTAATTGTCAAAGTAGGAAGTTTAGTGATATTCTGAAACCTGTCTGGCTTAAGACCTAAACTAATATCTCCTCCCTACTCCTTCTCTGCCTGTCCCTACACTATTCCACATTTAGTGTGGAATTATGATTTCATTATGAACTCTTCAAAAGCTTGGACTATGTCTCATTTCCTCTGTTCCTTCCTTATCCTCACAAAATCAATGTTTATTTCCAAGCTCTCTTTATGCAATAAATGAACACTGAATGAATGGTCAGACCTGCTCCCTTTCTGCTTTCTCCCCTTCCTGGGATATGATTAACATAGTATCTGGCATATAGTAGAAGCTTAATAAATGCTTGTTGATTATTTAATAAATAAAAACAGTGAAGTACACTGAGATCTTTGTAAGAATGGGTCTCTAGAAGCAACAAGAGATAAGTCTTAAATCTTCAATCACTGTTTCCCCTCATTTAAGTGTCCTTCATAATATTCTCTGTCTATGCAGATCCTGACTATCCATTAACCTAATTCAAGATCCACTTCTTCCATGAAGATTCCCCACAGTTTACAGTGCTCTCAGTTTCCTCTTAAGTCCTTATTGTCTGTGTAACACTGCCTAGTGATGAACTCTTTGGGGCATATTTAGTTAATATTACCATCAAACTCATGGACTTGGCTACCCTAGAGTATGTGCAAATATTCTCTGCCTGCCCCTGTTGGAACTTTGTCAAAATATGACCTGCAGGGATATCTTCCTCCTGTTTCCATCTATGTATGACTCATTTCTAGTTTTCATGTATTCCCTTATTCTCTATTGGTTGCTGAGTTGGAAAAGTTGATGACATAGGGTATCACACTTGGTAATGGAAGAGGTGGCTTGCAGCTTGTGGGTTTTCTTAGAGGTGGCTTTTAAGAAGACAAGATGTGACTATGTTTTGGGACGTGGAGGAAGGAAGAGTTCTTTCCTACCCTAGAATAATGGAAGACCCAGGACCATTTAGTTCCTCACTCCTTATGAGAAGGGTAGAATCAACTAGCTAGCCTTATTCCTGAGGCTTTTCATGGTCTTGGCTCTTCTTTAGTGTTTTCTTTTCCTCTAACATTGATTTTTTGAACATTGAAAGTTCCAAAAGGTCTATTAGTGCAGGTGACAAAGTTTCAGGTAGTTTTAACAGCAACAGGTCAGGTTGGGATAAAGAAAGCATTAGCCTCAGTGGGGGACCTCTAGAAAAGAAAATGCTGATTGGGTCCCACTTGGCCATTTGATGGGACAATGCTGATTCAGAGGATGAAATGTAAAAGAGCTAATTAGCTACTTTGGGAACAGTATTCCAGCAAGGTTTCCATATTAGCTTCCCAAATGATTATACTAGTAGTAATAGGCTACTAGATTATGTTCTAATCATTATATAATTCTTTATTGCTTATCATTCTCTTTTGTGTGTGGGAATAAATTGCCTATTACATATTTGATTCATGTTTACATACTTTTACATTATCATGTAAAACATCCTTTCACATTGGTCATTATTGTAAGAACACACTCATATATAACCAATACCCCAAAACAACATGTTTTTACACTTTTTAACTTTTTCCCTTAACAGAAGCATAAGACTCTTCTCATTGGTAGAAATTGTGCCATACTAAATGCTTCATGCCTATTCAAAGGGCAGAGTTCTAAAGATAGGTGAGATCTTGGTTTTCTTGCTTCCACCTTTGAGGAAGAAAATACATGGTTCCAGATTTTCTTTAGAGAGAGGTTTCTGAAGGGAAAAAAACTGAGAAGAAGCCAACATGTAGAGGAACTGGTACCTTGATTATATCCCAGTTCCCAACTTACTAGGCTATAGACTTTGGGGAATTCCTTCTTGGTTCATGGATGGGTCTTCCTCTCTTCTCTTGGTGGAAAGATCTTAGTCCCAGTGGGAAAGATCATTCACTCTAAATATTGTCCAATATACTCTCATCTATATAATATCTCTGATTTCCATTTGTTATTATCTTGGGTAAACAGGGTTATTTTTTGGTTTGTTTTTTGCTATTTATTAGGTATGGTTTTGTGAAACTAGCATTTGGTAGGAAGGGAGTCAAGCCTTGGATATATAGCTTTGTGTACTCATTTCTCATTATGAATAGCAATCAGGAGTTCAGTTTCATTCTAAAATTTATTTTTTCTAGATTAATAATATTTGGGGGATATAATTCTAGTTCAGCATCTGCCCTTTGAGAAGAATAGAATGGCCAGCATTGTGGACTCAATCTCTTGCTTCTTCTCCTGGCAGGAATCAGACTTCCTTGGAGAAGGGTAGATGGAGAAGACTCTAGTCACACACATACACAAATGTGTGTATGTATGTACATATAAATATATATATATATATATATATATATACACACACACACACAATACACCTCCATGTGAACCCCACCTAGATAGACATATGTAGACATACACAACCTAGGTGGGCAACTCATGTACCTTCTAAATGTGGGGACTCCTACAACTTTTCCCTTAGTAGCAGAAATAGGGTGGCGTGTAAATGAACACGAGAATTGGGGAACCTACAGGCAGTCCCAGTGCAATGATCTTGGCACATAACCACATGACTGGATACCGAATTGGTAGCTGAATAACCCGAGTCCTTTTGAGCCCCAGCAGTCATTGCCTCTGAGCTAGATATGCACCACTCATTTGAATTTAACACATTGCTTAATATTGGCAGCTATCTCTTGGTGTGTATATTAACTTGTGTCCAGAGTGAGGCTAAAGCTAACTTCTTGAGGGCAGGAAGAAGCAGGATCATAGGGAGGACTTTCATGTTAATAGGGTCCCAGAGACATTTATTATGTATACGTAACTTCTAGCTGGAGCTTAAGTGTCCCTAAGTGGAATGATGCTCCCAATGTCCCATTGTGGTCAGAGGCTATGCTCATTGCTTCTATGTCACCAGGAAAAGCACTGGGCACACAATGGGGACAAAACAATGAATAATGGATAGATTGGCCTCACATCTCCCTCTGTCTCTGTGAATACTTTATTCCAGGAATCTTGGCAGAATGACCTTTCAGGGAATACCTTCTTCCTTTATTTATAGAGTTTGATTGCTACTTTATTTATTTTTCACTTAAGGATCTATTTTCTTAATAGTAAAAAATGAAATCCCTGGGACTTAAATAGGACTTTCAAAATGTTCAGGTCTTTTTGTGACAAGTATTTCTTTCTTCTTAAAATTTATAACAAAAAACTTTGACAGGGGTCTAATTACTCTTCTTAAAATTTTTGCTAAAACTTTATATCTTTGTTCTTTCTTCCATTTTCCTTTCTCCCTTTCCTATAAAGCAAGCTCTTGTTATAGTGATTAAAAAAGAGGAAAGAACGGTTCAGCAAACTAACCCATATGTGGAACAAGTCTGACAATATATGCAATTTCCACATCCATAGTCATATACCTCTGCAAAGGCAAATGTTTTTGATAGATTCTCAAAGCAGCCCCCCTCTGCTAGTCTGTCCCTTATCTCAGGTGTATCCAAACATCTTATGATTCCCTCAGTCTCACTAGGCTGAGAATGGCTATTTTTCTGAAAGCTCATCAACACAGATGTCTAATGAGGAGAATGGGCTTGGGAAGGTGAGGCTGAGGTTCATTAACTTTTATTCCCTGCCTATGTTTATGGTTCTGCCTTAAATCTGGAGCAGGGGGAAAGCTCTGTGTTGTGTTGTTTTAAAGGCAGAGAGTTAGAAGAGAGAGGTTTAGGGAGGAAGAGGGATTAGATGGGCATAAGCAGAGCACAGATGAAGAAGACAAGGAAAAGAGGAAGCATCTAGAAGTGCAGTGTTCCTCCAATCTCTATTGCAAAGGTACAGAGTAACTCCTCTTCAACCCAGGCCCTGTGATAGTATAAAGGCCACAGGTTTCTATCTGCATTAGGAGGGAAGAGCAGAGCAAAGTCAGCTAGAAATTACTGTTCATTAGACATTGGTCTTTTGGAATCTCTCTCCCCTATTTGTGATCTTCCCTGCAAACCTTCTCTCAGTATGCTTCTTCCCTAGTTGCTCAGGGCTCAACTGTGGCACTGAAGAATGTGAAAAAGGAGACACAAAGAACACACTAAGAGGACTCAAAGGACGGAAGACATTCCCTGGGGAAACCAGGAAAAGCTTTGTAGAAGCATCCTCGCCAGACTCAAAAGCAGTTTTCTGTATGAGTTCCATGATTACTCAAATGGTCTCAACTAACAATTGATATGGAAAAATAAATGGATTAAAACAATTCATGTTTTCTAGATTATGCTACATAGATGGTTTCACCATCATGGTACTATATCAGTACATATATTTAGGACTGGCACTGCAACATTCCTCTGCTCTGCTAATGAGAGTAGTAACTGGCAAAAAGGAAGTGACATGCCTAGGACTTGCTGACATTAGTGGTCACACCTCCATTTTCTAAATATTTTCTTGCCATCCCTCCAATAATATATTTTTGATTTTTCCCAGGAATTGAAGTCCAGCTAAATTTCCTATTGTTTGCAGACTTCACTCTCTTTCTTTTTTTTGAAAACTGGGACATTTTCCAATTTCCAGTGCATGGGAAGGCATGTGGCAAGGACTCCCCATGCCCATTTACTGTATTGTGATATGCTTCTGTAATACCAATGGTGGCTAATGAAAATCATTAGGCATCTGTGGTGTGCCAACTATGGTGCATAAGTCCTGAGGATGGTATAAGATTTAACTTTACTTCTTGTCCTCATGAAGCTTCTAGTCTAGTAGAGGGAAACAATAGCAACACAAGTAGTTATAATATGAAAATTGTGTTTCGGTTAGAAACAAAATAAATTATTATGTGAGGCTTGATGAGTAGGATTACTGCTGACCCAGAGCATCAGAGAAGGTTTCCTAGAAGAAGCATTTGAACAGTTTCAAAAGATAGGAAGAGGGACATCTGGGTGGCTCAGGGTTTAGAAAGCCAGGTGAGGAAATGGGTTCAAATATGGGTTCAAATATGGATTCAGATGCTTCCTAGCCGTGTGATTCAGGATAAGTCACTTAACTCCAATTGCCTAATCCTTACCTCTCTGCCTTGGAACCAGTTCTCAATATTGGTTCTACAATGGAAGATAAAGGTTAAAAAAGGTAGTAAAGAGGATGAATAATAGGTGAAATTAGTGAAAAGATGACCATGTAAGAATGTATTAGAATAATATTGTGTGGAAGAAATGAAAAAAAATGGTTTCAGAGAAGACTGGGAGGACTTGTATAAAATGATACAAAATGACACGAGCAGAACCAGAATAATTGATACAATAACAACAATTTTGTAAAGAAAATTACTTTGAAAGATTTAAAAATTCTGATCAATGCAGTGATGTTTGTTGTTGACTGAGAGTGACAATTATGACTATAGAGAACTGATGAGGAATATGCTAGTTAGAGGAATGATGGACTCAAGAGACAGAAAGAGGCATGGATTTTTGGACAAATTTGTTTTGCTTGTTACAAGAATTTGGCTTTTTTTCTTTTGTGTGTGTGTGTGTGCGTGTGTGTGTGTGTGTGTGTGTGTGTGTGAGAGAGAGAGAGAGAGAGAGAGAGAGAGAGAGAGAGAGAGAGAGAGACACTGTGTATTTAGGAGGGAAAAAATGGGGAGATGGGAAAAAGCATTTTTAAGAGCCTGCTGTGTGCCAGGAGGGGCAGCTAAATGGTACAGTGGACAGAGCACAGGGCCTTAAGTTAGAAATACTCATCTTTCTGAGTTAAATCTGGCCTCAGACATGTAATAGCTATATGACCCTAGACAAGACACTTAAACCTGTTTGCCCCAGGTCCTCACCTGGAGGCAATGTGCTCCAATGTGCTGGAGAAGGAAATGGCAAACCACTCCAGTATCTCTGCCAAGAAAACCCCAACTAAGGTTACAAGGAGTTAGACATGACTGAAATGACTAAACAACCAAAACATGCTAAGTGCTTTTTAGCAAATGTTATATAATTTGGTTCTTACAACAACTTTGTGAGGTTGTGGCTATTTTAATTCTTACTTTACAGTTGAGGAAATAAGGCAGAAAGAGATTAAGTGGCTTGCCTAGGGCCAGACTACTCATGAGTGTCTGAGGCCATATTTGAATTCAGATCTTTCTGATCCTAGCACACTATCCACTGCACCCTTACTGCTCTTCTGCCTTGGAACCAATACACAGTATTCTAAGATAGAAGCTAAGGGTTTAAAAAAATCAGACTCCTTTTTTCCCCCTCTCACTCTAATCCTAATCCTTCTACCTTACCTTTCTATGCCTCACCGATTGGTTTGCATTTCTCTGTGACTGGAAGGTTCTCTCGCTCCTTTTTTGTCTGTTGACTTCCTACCTATATTTGAAATTTGTTTTAATGAAGAAGTATTTATGAGGCACACCACAGATGCCTGATGATTTTCACCATTGGTATTACAGAAGCATATCACAATACAGTAAACGGGCATGGGGAGTCCTTGCCACATGCCTTCCCATGCAATTCTTCCACAGCTGAAGTCTCCTAGGTAGATGGGCAGCTCTCTTAGCGAGTGTCTCTAGTGGTCTAAAGCAGTGATTGGCAAATTTATTAAAGAGGGGGCCAAAGGAAAGGAAATGCTCATCTGTCAGTTGGTTTCTAAGACAACTCTTTCCAAGTTTATTGTATTGTATCCTACTCATTGTATTCGTCAGATTAGGAAAAATGTCATGTAGCCTGATAGAACATTTCAGGGGGCCATAGTTTGCCCATCACTGGTCTAAAGCAAAGGACCTCGTTAAAGCAGTGTGTTACAATAGAAAGAGCACCATATTTGGGGTCAAAAACCCTGGATTTGAGCTAGCTAAGTCGCTTATCAGCTTGTGTAACTGTAAGCAAAGTGACTGGACTCCTTTGAGACTTCAACCTTCACTCAAGGTTGATGTAAAGAAACTGACTCAAAAACAATGAGCCATACATGAATGTTAGATATTCTTGTATTAGGCAAGAGAAAGCCATCTGCCAAGGGAATGATGCCCCCTCAAGCCCTCAGTGTTCCTATAAAAAAAAACCACACATTCTCTGTTTTGTCTTTTGTTGTTTTAGCTTGATGAATCCTAGAACGATGCTTTTTCTACCCTGCTTTGTGGACAGGTTTCAGACAGTTTAGTCTGTCCCTGAGAAGACCCTATGAGGATGGTGCTTCCAGGATGGCATAAACCTGGGTCTGCGTGTGGGTGAGCAAGGCCTTGGGAGGCTTGGCAGGAGGGGAGTTGTGGGTGCAGCCCACAAGCCACATGGATACTGACATGGGAAGTGAGGATTCAGCAGGGGAAAGAATGGGCTTTTGGCATGCAGAAATCCCATTGACAGTCTATGTATCTCAATAATCACTTTAAAGTTGAGTTTATCACAGATCTGGCAGTGTGAATTGGTTTCCAATGTGAGCAGTGCAGCTGTGACTGGTAATGGCAAAAGCTGGGGAAGACAATGAAGGCTCTACAAAACTGAATTGTTGTAGCGGCTGTAGATTCTCACAACCTTGTCAACAAGGAGCTGGGGTGGTAGCAACAGGAGGCAGCTGTGGATTCTCTAAGATTACAAATTTGAGTTGATAGGTCTGGAGAAAAGGAAGCTATTATTTCCTTGACCCCAATTGCAGCCATATCTGGACCCATCCAGAGCACATAAAGGATAGGGCTGGTACCCTAGGTGTAGGTTAGAGCAGATAACCCTGGGATGCTTTGGTTCTGAGTTCAGGTTGTTCACTTCTCTGAGTGATTGATCACAGACAAAATAGCTCCCTTGAGTTTGTCCATATGATGGAAAGAATAATAGATTTAGTATCAAGAGTTCAAATCCTAACTCTGCCACTTTCTAGTTCTATGATGTTGGATATACCATTTAACCACTCTTGAGATTTAGTTTTCTTAGCTATAAAATAAGGTCATTAGACTCAGTGATATGTATAGTCTTTTCCTGGAATAGATCCCATGATTCTATTTTATCTCTATATAACACCTAGGTCAGGTCTTCATTGCAGTCTATAGTCAAACCTTGTTGTTAGTCTAATACAGTGGTTCCCAAACTGTTTTGGCCTACCGCCCCCTTTCCAGAAAAAAAATATTACTTATCCCCCTGGAAATTAATTTTAAAAAAATTTTTGATAGCAATTAATAGAAAAGATAAATGCACCTGTGGCCATCACCACTTCCCTAGATCACTGCAGCACCCACCAGGGGGCGGTGGCGCCCACTTTGGGAATCATTGCTCTAATAGCTAACAGTGTTCTTGCATTTATTTATTGAGCCAGTGAACATGGATTAAGCACCTACCATAGACAATGAATGTTCTAAGTCCCATGTTGAAGAAGATACAAAGATGGATAATATTACACCTGGTGTCATAAGGCTTACAGTTCTTTCCTTGGAATGTCAGTCTAGAATATACTTTGTTTGTTAAGAACTTTTGTCTAAGCCTCTGGGCTTTTGAGGAGAAAAAGTCCTTGTTTGGGTCATAATGATAGAATGGGGAGAATATTTTTTCCTTTGTTGAGGTGATCATTGTTTTTTTTTTTCTCTTGGATTTACCTTTGCCCTTGAGATCCCAGATGTCTGTCATTTGGGGACGTGCAGATACATTTCAGAGAATCAGTTCGGGAATAATTTTGATCTTGTTTGCTTCTGTTCCCAATCATCAGAGCATAGTGGTTAAGCTAGAAATATAGCCAGTATGTCCTACTTTAAAGTGAGACCTCATGCTTTTCACCTAGCATCTGTTGTCAAGCACTGTGGTCTGATGATTGGCTTCAGTTGGCTTAAGACAGTGATGGAGAACTTTTTAGAGCAGGGGTCGGCAACCTTTTTGGCTGTGAGAGCCATAAACATCACATTTTTTAAAATGTAGTTTCGTGAGAGCCGTACAGTGCTCGCAGTGCGCGCTCCTGTAACAGAGCCTGAAAAAAATTGACTTTATGGCTCCTGCAGAAAGAGCCATATCTGGCCCTCAAAAGAGCCAGATATGGCTCGAGAGCCATACGTTGCCAACCCCTGTTTTAGAGACTGAGTGCCTAAACTGCAACTCTCATGCCACCATGCTCCCCAGACAGGGGAGGGAGGTAATGCTATGTCTAGGCTGCTAGATGGAATGGGAAGGACCAAGTCATGTGAGAATTGTCCTCAGGTATTCGTGGAGAAGGGGGAAGGGAGCAGTTCCCTCTGGCACTCATTCCAGAGGTTTGCCAACACGGGTTAGGGTATTCCTTCCTTCATACAATTCCTTCTTTCCTACATGTTTGCCAACAAGTAAGAGGGAGTTCCTTTAAAACTTTCCCCAACCTGACACATAGGAGGAGTGGTCAGAGAAGGAATAAAAATTGTTATTTGGATAAAAGGCATTTGGGGTTGGTGGACTAGACTATTTGCCAGGACCAACCACCACAGGTCCTGGTGAGTCTTCTGCATAGTGCAGCCCAAGGCTTCTCATTTGGCAAGCCCTTTTCCCAGAAGGGGTTCTGTTCCACCAGAGCTTGGTGTTGCTGTTACTGTACTGGGAGGCTGGGGTCAGGGTGAAGTGGGTGCTTTTCAGTTCCCAGTGCAACCCACACACTGACACACTTCTGTTCTTCAAGGGATGGAAAAACAAGATGGGGTGGGGAGGGGAGAACAGACTTGAATAGCACCTGATCAGATTGGAAGCTGAGTAAGGACTGTGTCTGTTCATTACATTTACCACTTTGCTAGCTTCCTGAGGGCCCTAATAAATATCCTTTAGTCTCACTAATTAGACCTAAGTGTGGGAGGCTATTCCAAACCAGCAGAAAGTCTAAAGTTTGCAAAGGTTTTCAAGAAACATATTTTACACTTCCTTTAAAAAAATAAAATTCTATTGATGTCCTTTGCTTTTATATTGCCTAAAATTCTCCATTATCTCTTTTCCTTCCCTTCCCAAAAAGTCATGCCCTATTTTAAAAAAAGAATGTTCTTTCAAAATTAAAAAGGATTTTAAACATTTAATCAACCAACATACATTGCTTAAACATCTGTCTGTCGTATCCTTGTATTGGGTCTTAGAGGGAGACTTCATCCCTGTATTCAAGGAGCTTATGATCTACTTAAGGAAACAAGAAAGTTGCAGATAATAATAGCTCACATTTATATAGTACATTAAATTAAAAAAAAAACAACTTTTTCACACATTGTCTCAGTTGATCCTTACAACCACCCTTTGTGGTAGTTGTGGTTCAATGATTTTTTGGTCATATCTGACTCTTTGTAACCTCTTTTTGAGGTTTTCTTAACAAAGATTCTAGAGTACTTTGCTATATCTTTCTCCAGCTTATTTTACAGATGAGGAAACTGAGGTAAGCAAGGTTAAGTGATTTCCAGGATGATACTGCTAAGTGAGTGTCTGAGGACAGATTTGAACCCAGATCTTTCTGACTTGAGTCCCAGTGTTCTATCTTCTGTGCCACCTAGCTGCCCAACGCTTTGAGATAGGTGCTATTATTATCTCCATTTTTACAGATGAAGAAATTGAGACTCGGAGAGATTAACTGGTTTGCTCCAAGCTCACAAAGGCAGTAAGTGCTAGAGTTGAGATTCGAATCTAGTTCTACGTCTGGCACTCTGTCCACTGCACCATGCTGACTTCCAAAGAAACATAAATACCTAATAGAAGGCAATCTAGCAAGGGATCACTGAAGACCCCAGGGAAGAGACTCATGACTATAGGAATTCATAAGGAGAAATCAGTAAGGCTGGGGAAGGTAGAGGTTTTGTGGTGTGGGAAATAAAACCTGAACTAGGCTTTGAAGAATGGGAAGGATTTAGAGAGAGGAGAGGGGGGAGGCATTTCTCATGCATCCAATTACACAAACTAATGGCAAAGAAAGCGTTGCCAAGGAGAGGTCCTGTTGGACCTGCTTTCATGAATAGATAGGAATCATTAGTAACTGTCACAGCCTTGAGCAAATGATAGTGCCAGTAAAGTGGTTTTAAAGTACTTTGAACAGTTGGTTTTCTGAAGTAGGCTCAACTTTCCCCCTATTGTCTAGTAAGTCTCTGTAGCATAGATTGGCATAGATTGGTGGAATGTAGACTTCAGACTCATGTGTGCCCGGATTCTGAACCAGGTCCACTCAGAGCAATGGGTCTTTACTTGATCAAGAAGTCTTATGCCCCTGGGGCTACTGGATCCCCCTGACACCCACAGGTTTGCATCAAGTTATACTGATGGCTCAGCCTGGGCCACAATCAGTTCTTGTTTAGGAGAGAAATTATTCAAAGCCCTTCCCACTTTGCTAGGGCACAGTAGCATCTGTGAAAGTAAAATCTGATCTCATTCTTGGCTCCAAAATGGCTATCTTTTTGGTCCCCGGTAAAGGGTGAGGGTTTTAGGAAATTATGTGGGAGCCTGGAAACATGACTTCTTGCAAAAAAGCAAAGAACTTAATAGCTTTGCCCCAGAAAACACACATGCAACTGGGGATTCGACTGGGCATTGCAGAGCTGAATTGTCTGCTTCTGGCTGACCATGTGGACAAAATTCAGCACTTGAGCACTTTGGGATATCAAACTTTGCCCCAGAAACACACATGCAATTGGGGATTCGGCTGGGCATTGTAGGGCTGAATTGCCTCCTCCTGGCTGACCATGGAGTCAAAATTCAGCACTTTGAGCACTTTGGGATGTCAGACTCCCAGAATGGTCCTGGACAGCCATGAGTGACTCAGCCTATGATGAAGCCATTCCCTTATTGGCCATTGGGTAGGAAGAGATGATGACTCAGGACCTTCAAAGAGGGAGTGACTGCACCCCAGGCTCTCTTGCCTTATCTCCTGAGCCACAAGCTTCTCATTGGAGGGGTGGGAGTCTGGTGCCTTGTGGCTACCCCAGCATCCTAGCACTTGCTCCCACACAGCAGAGTAAAAAAGGACTCACCTCGTTAAGCTTAGGTCTGGGCTGCTGACTACATTTTATCTTCTCTTTCCTGGGAAGGTGATCATACGAATTTTGAAATGGACATTTCTGAGCTCAGAAGTCCCCTTGTAAATTCAAGAAGTCCAGAGATCTTTGGTTCCTTAGGTGGAGTTTACTAACATTAGAGGGAGTTTTCAGGGGAAAATAACCCTCGACAAGAAGGGACCCCAAATTTTGGTTTAGCTAGCCAGTATACTTAGACTTTGAGGGGATAGGGCAGGGCCCAGGTGAAATGTAACAATTCTCTTCTTCAAACAAAGCAGTCCTTCAAAATGCTTTATTTGCTAATGAGTTTTAAGTATCCACCTGATAGGAAAGTTTAACAGTATTTATGAGTTAAGTTCTTGGATCCTATTTTGTCTTTCTTTTTTTCAATGTACACATGTGAGTACTTTGTGTTTAACATTTCTTTTGTGTATAGAAAATAAATATCTGTCCTATGTCTGATTTACATTGTTCACAGTGTTTCTCCTCCTCTATTTAGGGGAATCCTTTCCATGCATCAAAACCAGAGCTTTTAAGTAAATTGTCTCCAGGATGTCAACATGGAGAGTGTAATGAGCTGGAGTGGGTTCAAAGGGCACCTGACTTTCTCAATTAGAGGCACCCTAGGACTAAACCCAGTCAACAGATAGGTTGAGTGAGAGGGCTCCCTTAATGAAAAGGAAGTGAGTGCAGTGGCGGTTATTAATGCTAGGCATGTTTGGGTAGAAACATGTCAGATACCTTTGGCCTTGCCATCTCCCAAGACTTGGTAATAGCTGGCTTTTTCTGCTTGTCTCCCTCAGATATATTTCAAGTTTAAGAAACTCTGACTGACATTGGCTAAGCTCTGCTAGGTGGCTGCAATTTTGTATGCACTTACTATATTCTAATTTAAATTATTTGTATACCTTTCTCATTCCTTGCTACTAGGTTTGCACTTTCCAACATTCCTCCCCCTCTCGTGCCTCACTTTTCTTTTGTATCATTAATTCTGGTCTTCCTTATGTATTATATAAATTTACTCTGGGAAGGAACAGTCTCCAATTTGCATTTTTTAAATACATAAGGGAAAACCTTTCCCTGGGTAATTGGCTTGCTTCTCCCATCCTTTTGCATTATAAGGACTCATCTCTATTATACTATACGCTATTTTGAGAGTTTCAAAGGTTCAAATATAGGGTCACAGAGAGACAACCAACTAGTAAAGTAACCCCAGGAGATTAGGAGGCAATTTGGGCAAAATCTTTGTATATTAGTCAGCTTTTCCAATCTGACTTTTCATGGAAACTGACCTCTATTCTGGTCAGCTAGACTATGTCATTGCCCCTGAATTTAAATTTTGTATTTTTGCTACTTCTAATTTGTTTCCCTTGCAGAAAGAACGACCTCTCCTTCCTTTTTGTTGTCTTTGAATACCTAAAGGTCCAGCTTGGGCAATGAATTACATAATGATCAATTCGGGTATCTGGGAAAAATTGCAGGAAAGGATCCCTTGAATCAGCTTGTTAAGAGCAATTCCATAGCTTGGAGGTAGGAACTTGAACCTCAGGGGAAAGGGCAGGGTATGGGGAGAGACTCTGGGATACCATGAGCTGACTGCTTTGGAGAGAAGAGGACAAGGTGGAAGGTAGTCCACTGAGGAGACTATCTGGGGTATGGCTGCCAGGAAGAGGAAGCCTGCTATCTAACAACCACTTTAACCAATTCGTTCTTGCTAAAGAGTCACTGTCCTAAGTTAAGTAGTTTTCTCTTACCTGCTGAAGGAATGCATGAGCTACCCATTAAGTTTCAGCGCCCTGGCTCAAAGTCCCAATTGTCTCCCTCTAGTTAAAGTTCTGATCTGAAGCTTCCCGTGCCTCAGTGAAGCCTTTCCAGACCATCTCAGCCTATGATAATTTCTTCTTCCTTGAATAGTGAGTTCTTGTCCTGTCCACTTAGCACTGAATGTACTCTTCTTGGTGCTCTTACTATTGTTTTATCTTTATACATCTTGTCTCCCTAGCAAGATTTAAAGCTTAAGTGCAGTATAATGGATAGTTTAAATACTAAGAGATCTTGAATCCCTTAATTTTTACTGATTCTGCCTTAGAATCAGTACTTTGTATTAGTCCTTAGGCAGAAGAGTGTTAAAACTAGCCAATTGGGGTTAAGTGACTTGCCCAGGGTCATATAACTAGGAAGTGTCTGAGGCCAGATTCGAAGGCAAGACTACCTATCTTCAGGCCTGTCTCTTTATCCAATGAGCCACCTGTCTCCTTAAATCCCATATTAATGCTAATGTGTAATGAACAAAATCATACTAGACATAAGCTATCAGAAGCCAAAGAGAGTGTCTGCTCTATCTCTGCCTTTCATAGGGATCTATAACACAGTAGTTGCTTTACAAATGTTTGTTTACCAGTGACATCTTTACCACCCTGAAAAGAAAGAAGTACCTTGTGGGATTTAGAAGTTGCTACCTCTCACCTGAGCAATAGCAATTTTTTTTAGAAAACCCAGTATCCAGTACTATACCATTACTGAAGTGTTTTCCCTGGGGTATCTTTATTTTTTATTTTTGTGTTTAAGTATTTGCTGGACCGTTATTCATTCATTCATTCATTCATTTTTAAATATTTTTATTTTGAATATTTTCCAATAGTTACATGTTTCATGTTCCTTCACTCTCCCCAAGCCCTCCTATCCCCCTTTAGCCGACGCACAATTCCACTGGGTTTTACATGTATCATTGATTAAGACCTAATTGCATATTATTGATAGTTGGACTAGAGTTATCGTTTAGTGTCTACATCCCCAATAATATCCCCATCAGCCCATGTGTTCAAGCAGTTGTTTTTCTTCTGTTTCTACTCCCATAGTTGTTTCTCTGGATGTGAATAATTTTCTTTCTTATAAGTCCCTCAGCCTTGCTCTGGATTCTTGCATTGCTGCTAGTAGAGAAGTCTGTTATGTTCAATTGTGCTGCAGTGTGTCTGTCTCTGTGTACGATGTTCTCCTGGATCTGCTCCTTTCACTCTGCATCAATTCCTGGAAGTCGTTCCAGTTCACATGGAATTCCTCCTGGAGTATCTTTAGAAGATGGCTTTCTCTTCTGCCTCTCTTGCCTAGGCTTTTGCCATACTATAATATTGGTTAGTAGTGCCTTAGATAAGGCACTAAAATCATAGAATCTCAGAGTAGGAAGGGACCTCAGAAACTATCTGGTCTAAGACAGTGATGGGCAAACTACAGCCCATGGGCTAGGTGCGGCCCCCTGAAATGTTCTATCTGGCCCTGTGACATTATTCCTAATCTGACAAATACAATGAGTAAGATACAATACAATGAAACTTCAAAAAAGTTGCCTTGGAAACAGACTGACAGATGAGCATTTCCTTTCCTTTGGCCCCCTCTTTAAAAAGTTTGCCCATCACTAATCTAAGAATATCTTCTGCAATATAATCAATAATTAGTTATTCAGCTTCCACTTGAAGACTTTCACTGAAGAGGTAACTCATTACTTCCTTAGGCAATCCACTCTTTGGACAGTTTGGTTGGGAAGATTTTCTTTCCATCCAGCCTAACTGTCTCTCCTTAACTTCCTCTTGCTGACGAAGTTCTTCCCTCTAGGGACAATTAGAACATGTTTCATTCTTCTTTTATACAATAGCCTTTCAAATATTTGAAGACAGTATCCTGTATCCCCTCTGTCTTCTCTTCTCTGAGCTAAACATGCCTAGTTTCTTTCTTCATCAATCTTCATAGGGCAGGATTCAAGGCTCCTCTTCATTTTGGTTATTCTCCTCTAAATACTGTCCATCTTATTAATATCTTCCTAAAAATGAATACTCCAGATGTGTTTTGATGAAGGCAATTATACACCCACCCCTACCCTATGTTTTACTGTCCACTAGAGTATTGTAGCATTCACTGTAATATATGCAACTTGAATTATGATAAAATACAATATCAACATGCTGTGGATTAAATGGTCTCTGTAGTCTTCTGTAGTCTTTTCTAGCTCTTATGGTGTGTGTTTATGTGTGTGTGTGTGTGTGTGTGTGTGTGTGTGTGAGAGAGAGAGAGAGAGAGAGAGAGAGAGAGAGAGAGAGAGAGAGAGAGAGAGANGAAAGAGAGAGAGAGAGAGAGAGAGAGAGAGAGAGAGAGAGAGAGAGAGACAGACAGACAGACAGACAGACAGACAGATTCCCTGCATTGAGACATTGATTCAAAGGAAGTCCATCTTATCTTCTGTGTTCTTGTTGGGACCTCACAAGTCTTGATGGTTCTGTGGATGGCAAGGAGGGCATCATAAGAGTGATCCAAGATGGTGAAATTTCTGAGGGTGATTCACTATTAATGAGTACTGGTCCTACTAGGTGTAATAATGTAAGAATGTAATATGGAGGCTCCCCTGTCTCTAATGATAAATGAGAGACACAAGGGAAAATAAATAAGCAGTATAAGGTCATGGGATGAAAGGATTAGTTGGACATAATGGCCAGGTGCTCAAGGAACATCAAGGAGAGACACTACTGATCGGTAGATGTAGACAGAGGCAAGAAGTCAAGGACAAAGAAATCATAAAAGCGGAAAAAGAAAAGCAGAGGGCGACTGCTTTAAGGAAGGCAAAAAGATGGGCCAGGATCAATTAGAGAACCTGAGATGGCACCAAAGAAAGAGAACTGGATGAAGGTATGAAGGAAATAACTCAGCAACAAGAGTAGGAATTGGGAAGAGGAGAAGAGAGATGAGAAAAAAGATCCTGGCCTGAAACTACGGAGTGGAAAGCAAGAATGAAATGAGAATATTGTGAGTGAGATTAAAGGAAGCCACTTAAAATATTGAAGGCTGAGATCCTGAAGAGCACTTTGGATGTCAGGTAAAGGGACAAAGGTCTATTCCAACCAGCACAGGCAGGATACTAGTGCTAGGCAAGGTGAACCATTGCTTAGAATGCATAGGATATGGGAAAGAAGGGAACCAAGGGGGCACACTCAAGGTCACAATATGTAAAAAATACATATTTTACAGGTGAGAAAAATGTATTTCAAAAGGTTAAATGGCTTCCCTAAGTCTATACAGAAAATATGACTGGATTTGAGCCCATTCCCAAGGATAGGGTTAAGCTGGCCATTATAGGATTGGTGTTCCTTTGGGGTGCAAAGTCACATACACACGTGTCACCCCTCTTCAACAATTCCCCAGCAAGGCTGAGAAAGGGTTTGAAAGATTCAACAACAACAGATCACAGCTCACGCTGGTATATATAGTAGCAGCCTTATGGCTTCTGGAGGTGAAATCCATGAGTGTGGGTACAGTTGACTTGAGTACCAGGTTGTTTACAGCCTCCAGTGCGGAGCTGTCACTAGCCTTCATCTGAGACCAGCTATCACCTCGCAAGGTCTGGAGCTGCTCACACCCTCTCCCATGTCTCTTGGCTGCCACACAACTCTCATCTCTACCACAGACTGCTTTGACCCAAAGTCTGCCACCCACCTAGCTGATAGTTACATTTTATAAACCATTTTGGTTCAAATGGCCCCAGGGATAGTTAAAACCATAGGGAAGGAAGGAGAGAGAACTGTAACTTGATGATGGTCCCTTTAAGTGGAAATCCCCCCCTTCCCCCAACTTATGAGCCATGTAAGTGAAGGCAGAACTCGGCACCTTAAGGAAGTAGTGGCAGAAATTGCTTTTCCTCTCACGGTGTTGTCTGAGCTGCTGAAATCTCTCCCCTCGTTATTGGGAACCCATATAAAAGCTGGTAAACTTTTATTGCAGGCATATTATAGCTTTACTTTAAAACACTTTTCACCCCCCTCGACACTTGGCAGCAGCGAGGGATGGATTTAATATGCAGTTTGCAGCTGCCATTCAGGCCGACGAGGGTGGCCCAGGGGGTAATAACTCTGGAAATCTTCGAATTGTCAGACACTTTCATCTGTATCAGATCTTCCTCCACCCTTGGAGCACTTTCCCTTCTCCAGCTGCTTCCCAGGCTTTAGCTTTGCCAGAGCAGAGCTGGCCCTGGCAGTCACCTATATGCTATATGGGACCTAAGGGTGATGGTCAGATGCCCAGGATAGGAGGGAGCTTTCCAGAGATCCCAAGATTCTTTTCCAATTAGAGGCAACAGATGCCTTCTTCAGGAGACTTGAGTAAGACTGAATGAATGGGCTAAATAAAGGCCAGATGGAATTACAGACAAGCAAGACAGCTTTGAAAGTTGCATGTCGAATGTATGATACACTTAAAAAGAAAAGCAAGCTCTCTCTACATCAAAGAGATTCACAGTTTCGCGTGTAACAAGGCTTTTCCTGTGCTCTTGCCAGAGCCCCATTACATTTGTGCAATCTTCTCCTGCTGTTCTCCAATACATATGGAAATGCTCATTTTATCTGGTGTTTGATAGGTTCAGAATAAAAGTTTGAAAAAAATGAAATTGTGTCAAGGATCTCTTCCCTTGTCTTACTCTACTCTCTAATTCAGCCAAGTAATTTCTCTCTAAATTGTTGTCTTAGAAATTTGCCTACGAGCTCTAAGAGATTAAGAGATTTGCTGATGGTAGGTTTTAAACCCAGAACTTCTCTCCATGGCTGGCCATCTCTTCACTGTATCTTGTTGTCTCCTTATTCAGAATGGCTGACATTAAAGCAGCACCTTTCTATGGTTGTTTGCTTTCTACTTGGCATCTCATTAGATACTCATGACCAGTCTTCAAGGTATATAAAGCCAGTGTCATTCCATTTCATGGGATCACAATATTTAGAACTAGAAGGGACCTTCAGGATCATCTAACCCAAACCCATCATTTTATACATGAGGAAAATGAGAAGTGATTTGTCCAGTCACCCAGTTAGTTGAAGTAGAGCTGAGACAGGCACTAAGCCTTCTGATTTCAAGGCTGTTGTTTTTTCCCCATAGTTCCTGGTACATGCTAGACACTTAAATAAATAATTGTTGATTGCTGCCATGCTGTCCTTATCAGTAGTGATAGAAGGGAATATAGAATATAATCTCTTTGAGAGTTGGGATTATTTAATTCTTTATTTGTATACTCGGCACATAGCACAATGGCTGGCACATAGTAGGTATTTAATAAATGTTTGCATATTGGTTGAATGAGAATGGTGAAGAGTCTAAGGGAAGAGCATCCTATATTATAGGTCTGCATATAAGAATATAAACAATGGTTTTCATTCTTTAGAAACTGGGAAGAACTATTTCATGCCTAACTCAAATGACTTTTGCTGCCATCTTGTCTAGATTCCATAGAGCCTGAGGAAAGTTGGCCTCCATTTATTGTGGTGATAATGCCTATATATCTATTTTTAACTTACTATTCTTCTTGAATGATCCTTTGTCAGAGATGCCATGGAGGGAAATTCCTCTCCTATGAGGGAAGTTGGATTAAATGAATGACAAGAACTTCACAAAATACTTGAGCCATGGGGATGCTGGATGAAAACAGTCAAAGAAGATTATAAATGTGGAGTAAGCCATCTTTCCTCAAAATTCTGTTTATTTACTCTCTTAAATGTCTCCTATGTGCTTACATTCCAACATGCTTATGATTGTATATGTGCCTTACCTATCCCAATATAATGTAAGCTCTGTGAGGACAGAGGTAAGTGGTTTTTGTCTCTGCATCCACAAGTGCTTAGCACTGTAACATGTACATTGTAGGCATTAAATAAGCATTGGTTCTAGAGCCAAGGTACCTGATGTCAAACCTCCCTCTGTGTGACCTTGGGCAAGTCATTTAACTTCCCTGAGCCTCAGTTACCTCATCTAGGAAAGGAAGGAAAGTTGGACTGGATGGCCTCTATTTACAGTTCTTTTTTGATTTTATGAAATGTTTACTTAATTGACTGGAGTATAAGGGGTGCAGTATGTCTCCAGTGTCCAGTCTGTACATTTATTGATAGAATCACAGATTTGGAAAGAACCTCAGAATCCAACTAGTTCACGCAGCAAAAAAAGCAAAAATCTTATATTACTATACTTGACCAGCAGTCTCTTTGCTCAAGACAAGTGTATCTGGCACAATCTACCACCATGTTGATGATTTCTAGCTACAGTGACCCATGAGGATCCTCTGACCATTTTCAGTTCATGGTCAGTTCCCAAGCTTTGCACTCTCATTGTTGGATGACCCCTTGAAGACTCCCACTATTAAAAATTAATGTCTTTTGATTTTATATCAACTTTATTTAGAAATATATCTTTTCCCCAGAAAACCATCCCTTGTAACAAAGAATAAAAAAGAGAAAAAAGCATATCACAAAATTAATCAATACATCAACTGAATCTCACAGTATATGGGATGTTTAGCAGCTGTAGATCCCTATCTCTATAAAGAATCTCCCCAGGATTGTTAAATTTTTATCCCAAGGGACAGCTAGGTGACTCAGTGAATAGACAACCTGGCCTGAAAATGGGAGGTATTGGGTTCAAATATGGCCTCATACACTTCCCAGTATGACCTCCTGGTCCTCACTATTCTTCTGCCTTGGAACCAATACCTAGTATCGATTCTAAGACATAAGGTAAGGGTTACAAAAACAAAAACAAGTCTCTTAAGAGACTGGCTCTAAGATGAAAATTCTTGGGATCCTTTAGCCTCTGGGTTTCCTCCTAGAAGCTGCTTCCCCATCATTTGTCTTAATCAGCTGTTACATTTCCTTTGTTCACACTCCTGAAAATCAAAACTATATCTTCCCCCTTAACTCTCCAAGTTTAAATATGGATAACCTTCAGTAGGGTTGGCAAAGCATGCTCCAATGCGCATAAATATATAGAGAAGAGGGGGTGGATATTGTTATAAATTTGATAATTATTCTACACTCAATAAAAGCAACTCTGCTTTATAAAAGGCTATGTGTTGGGGAACTAACTCATAAAGTTTCAATCAATATTTACTTAATATCAGAGATTTAGGGGGTGGGGAATGGAGATGAAGCAGGTAAATAGAAGATATTCAAAACCAGTTGCAAGAATTCTAATTTAAATCATCGCCTTGGTGCTAGAAGGACTTGTAGAAGTCATCTTGCCACTTTACAGATGAGCAAACTGAAGCTTAGAAAGGGAATAGAGAGAATAGACCACAAGAAAATTGGTGGCAGATTTGACTCTAGAGTTCAGCTATCCTCAACTCTTAGGTAAAGGAGGTAGAACTGATGGTAAGCATGTGGAGGGCTAAAGCCCTAAATATTGGAGTCTGGGAAACTGTGGCCATGGAGAAACAAATTGTTTAAGGAACTCCATTCACCCTTCACCTCCCAATTTCTACCTCTTTGAGAACAGAAATATATTTCTGGATAACTTCCCCTGTATATCACGTGAGCCCTCACTTGCTACTGGGATACTACCTTGGATAGCAAATATTCTGGGATGGTGTATCCTAGAATACTTAGATTTCAGAGACAACATGGCGTAATAGAAAGACCACTGGATCATGAGTCAGAAGACTTGGTTTGAGACTGGGCTCTGCCACATACTAACTGTATGTGTTCTTTAGTAACTTTGGTTGTGTCTGACTCTTTGTGACTCCATTTGGGGTTTTCTTGGCAAAGATGCAGCAGTGGTTTACCATTTCCTTCTCCAGCTCATTTTACAGATGAGGAAACTAAGGCAAACAGAGTTAAGTGACTTGGTCAGAGTCACATAGCTAGTAAGTGTCTGAGACCAGATTTGAACTTGGGACGATGGGTTGTCCTGATTCCAGGCTCAGCACTTTATCCATTGTGCCACCTTCCTGTATAATCCTGAATAAATCATTTAACCTCTTTGAGCTTCTGTTTCTTCATCTGGAAAACAGAGATGGTAATAATATTGGGACTACACTTCCTTTGGGTTAAGGTTAAGCTTCCCTGAAAAGGGTAACAAAATCCAACATTTTTCAAAGGGATAAAGCCTGCAAACTATTGACCAGTGAGGTTAACTTCTATTCCTTTCAAATGTCTAGACCTCATTAATGAGTACTTAGAAAGGGAAATAGGGGTCAAAGAAAGCCAGCATGGCTTTATCAACTGGTCATACAAGACTAATCTCATTTTCTTTTTTGACAAGATATCTGGATTGGTCAACAGGGTAAAGGCAATAGACACAGAATAAATAGATTTCTTCAAAGTATCTTCAATGATATTTGACAATATCTCTTGGGTTATGCTTGTAAATAAGATGGAGATATATGGGCCAGGGGATTGTACAATGAGGTGGACCTGACACAAGTTAAATGACTAGACCTAAACTATAGTCATTAAAGAACTGGAATCAACATGGAAGGTCTCTAGTGGAGTACCTTAGCCTTTGTGCTAACTTAACCCCTTTATCAATAATTTGGATGAAAGCATATATCGTACTTGTCAGAGTCTCTGATATCATGAAGCTTGAAGAGATTTCTATCTAACATCTTAGATGACAGATTTCAGATTAGGGAAAAAAAAAACCTCAGAGGGCTACTACTATGGGCCAAATCAAATAAGATGAAATGTAAAAAGAACAAGAGAGTACTACATTTGGGTTTCAAATCTTTACAAGTTTAGGATGGTAGAGATATAGCTAGATAACAGTTTTCTGTGAAAAAGATTGGGGTATTTTATAGGACTGCAAACTCAAAATGAATTGTGACATGGCAGCCAAAAAGCTAATGTGACCCTAGACTTACATTAAGAGAAGTAATGGTATCCAGAATTAGGGAGGTAAAAATTCTGCTATTTTCTACTTGGTCATGCCATAGTTGGAGAATTATATTCATTTCTCAGTGACATGTTTTGGGAAAAGTTTTTCCCAAAACATGTCACTGAGAAATGAACATAATTCTATTCTATTCTATAGTATAGAGTATCCAGAGAAGGGGTAAAAAATATTGACAGATTAGTCATTCATTTGATGACCATATATTGAGCACTAATACCAACTAGTTGTTGTTAGTTGTTCTTATTCACTCTTTCAGTTGTGTCTAACTTTTCATAACCCCTTTTTGGAATTTTTTTGGCAAAGATAATTGGAGTGGTTTGCCACTTCCTTTTCCAGATCATTTTATAGATGAGGCAACTGAGGTAAAAATGTTAAGTGACTTGACCAAAGTCATATAGCTAGCAAATGTCTGGGGCTGGATTTGAACTCAGAACTTCCTGACTCTAGGTCCAATGCTCTATCTACTACACCACCTCATAGTCCAAGTGTTGTCATCCACCCCAGACAAACACTCTATTGAAAGGGAACCTCAGACACCAGGGACAAAAGGGATGAAGATGACTATAGGTGATCACATTTCAGTTTAGTTTAAAGAAGAATTCTAGAGCAATCAGAAGTTTGCCTAAAAAGAAACAGCTACCTCTTTACAAGGTCTTAGGAGATAAAGCTGAGATACACACATTTTGTAGCTGAGGAAACAGACCAGGAGACGAAAGGTGTAAGTGCTCAAGGTTACACAGATATTAAGTAGCAGAATAGGAATTCGAATTTGAAAGTTTGGTCTGTAAATTTTTTATATATTATGCCAGTCCAGGGTCCTAGACCGGAACCCAGTAGACCAAGTGTATAGTCCAAATAGCCTGAAGAAGGAATCAAGATGGCCTTTGAGTGACTGTTTGGCTTGCAGGTGAGTGCTGCAAGTAGAATATAAGCTCATTTGAGAACTGAGAGTGTCTTGCTTTTGTATCTCCAGAGCTCAGTACAATGCTTAGCACATAGCAATAGGTAATTCTTTCTTACTGATAGACTTCAAAGTAGTGAGATCTCTGTCACCTGAAAGATTGAAGCAGAAGATCTGGAAAGAATATTGTAGGTGCTCAGGTGAGGGTAGGAGTAAATCGCTTCAGAGTTCCCTTCTAATTCTGAGATTCCATATGCAACCCATATATTAATGAACACTGGCCCCTGACATTGTAGACCTAGGCACAATTTTGGGTTGTCCTTCATAAGATCTCTTTGTCCCTTCACTTATGAGGACTTCCCTATGGCTTCTAGTTTCCTCTTCCTCTGGAGTTTCTGCCTGCCTGGTCTTCCAGTGCCTTCTGAGGGTGGAGGATCACGTTGTCTCCAAGGGTCCTTCCAACTCTTATATTGTATTGATGTGATAAAGTCCAGTGATTAGACATATCTGAGCTTGCCCAGGAAGTAGCTCTTGTAGGAGGGGAGAGAGGAGATAATAGAGGAGAAGTTTAACCCTTCTAAAATACCATTCAACAGGGGCAGCTGGGTATCTGAGTGGATTGAGAGCCAGGCCTAGAGACAGGAGGTCCTAAGTTCAAATCCCACCTCAGACACTTCCCAGCTGTGTGACCCTGGGCAAGTCACTTGTCCCCCAATTGCCCACCCTTACCACTCTTCCACCAAGGAGCCAATACACAGAATTTAAGGGTTAAAAAACCAAAACAAATAAAATATCATTCAACAGATAGAAGGAGAGAAGGAGGAAGAGGGGAAGAGAAAGGGAGAAAGAGGAGAGGAGGAGTGAGAATGAGAGATACAGAAGAAAATAGGGAGAGGAGGAGAAGGAGAAGGAGGAGGAGGAGAAGAAGAGAGGGAGGAAGAGGTGGAAGGAAGGATAGTAAAGAATCAAGAAAAGGGGAGGGAAGAAGAGGAGAAAAGAGAGGGAGAGAGGGGAAGAAAGGAAGAAAGGAGGAGGAAAAAAGAGAGAGAGAGAGAAGCTTAACTTTTTATTTCTCTGTACTAGCAAATGTTTCTCTGAGATCTTGATGGAGAGGTCGAGGCTCTTATGAATGTGGTTAACATGACCTGTGATTAACTCCAGATTTTCATAGGCTGTAGAAACTCCAGGTTGGAGCTTCTCTTCAAAGGCCAAACAGAAAGAGTCCCCATCAGGCCATCAGGGTCTGAGGAGATAGCCAGAAACCAGCTCAACTCTACTAGTTTTATATACTTTTCAAAATAGAATCTTTCATTGGTAAACCAGGTAAGAGGAGGAAGAAGGGGATGGGAGAGAGGATAATAGTTCTATTGACTATCAGGGAAAATGGTTTGGGTTTATCAGGTTTATTTTTGGCAAAACCTTAGACTGGGTTGTAATTTTCTTGGCAATTATTCAGCTGCCCCTCCCTTTCCTTGCCTTGTAATATCCACGTGAGAACCAATGACCTTAGACCCAGGAAAGAATAGACTTATGCCTAACAGACCCCCAAAACAGTCCTAGAGGTGGCAGAGTACTGGTTTGCCTCTCAGATCTGACTCCAGTTTTTGACTATTTAGTGTCCCATGCTCTATCCCTTCTTTTGGTTCCTTTCCATCTATCCCTTTTAGAACTCCTCTTTTCCAACCCTATTCTGCTAAATTTCCCAACACTATTAAGATGCTCAATGTTCAACTGCCTATAAGAAGGAAAGCAAGCTGATTAAATGTAATTCATGCTAAAGTGTGAATGGATGATAGCCCCTGTTTGACCTAACCTTCTTGGGATATTTGCCTTCTGCAAAGAGAGGCTTATAAATCAAATGAATCTTAAATTGGTGAGAAAGTAAAGGGAAGAATTTTAGGCAGGATGAATGAGCTATTTAGGTACCAGAGAGCCTTTTGTTTGCTCCTTTATGTGCTCCCAGCATCTAAAAGAAGGAAAAGTCATTGTCCTGGGAGCCAGGGAGTTAGTAGTAAGAACCTCTGGTAGATATTGTGGTGGGGGGTGTGACAAAATCAGTTCTTTTTGGGTGGCTTCAGCAAGTTTCTAATTATAGCACCCATTTTTAACTGGAGTTTTTGGTCTTCCAAGAAGCCTCGATTATGGCATTCATAATTCATGGGCAGTCAGTCCGTGACCGATTCAGTGATTTCTCTGGCCAAGGAGAGAATCTTGATCTTTTAAAAACTGATTTTTCACATTAGAATAGCAAGAGCAATTAGTTTTATTTTTAGCTCTGTTAACCAAGAGCGTTAATGAAGCTGAAAGGACTCTTTTCTTTCCTTTTTTTTATGGCTCCAAGGTGCTTCAAGAAAATTCTGCCCTGACACTATCAGTTCTCAAGGCACCATTTTTAGGGGCAGGCACTAGGTAGTGCATGATGGTATCCAGTAGCCAAAGTACCCTTGTTCTGATGGTTGTGTGTAAAGGTGATTTACAGCATGGGTCCCCCAAAATTCCTCTCTCCTGAGGCCTCCATTCAATTCTTTAATCTCTCCCTTAGGTATGGCTATGGCTCTTAGTGTTGTTGGGGAACAGTGTAGTTAGGGGATGGAGTATGGCTTAGCTTGAAGGTATTGGAGTTTGTCACAAAGCTGCATTTTCCTAGAGCCCTAGATGTTTAGAGCAAGAAAGGACCTTAGAGCTAGGCCAATCCTTTCATTTTGCTCAGATAGAAAGTGACTTGTACAAAGTCACACAGCTACTGAGATTTGTCTGGCATTTATAGTATGTTTCCAACCTATATTTAGCTCCCACTGTTTTCCCTCTGATCCTTATAATCATGGAAAATCAGATCTTAAAGGTCATTGATTTTAGCACATATTTAGACAGTAATTTCATCAACAGCATCCTTTCTAAGTAGTGATCCGTTCTCTACCTTAATAGCTTCCATGATGAGGAAGTCATAGTTCCTAAGGAAGCTAAGCCTATTCTACTTTTGAAGAGTTCAATTCGACTCACTAAACTTCTGTTAAGCTTCGGGCAGCTAGGTAGCCAGTTGTATAGAGCATTAGATATGGAGTAGGGAGGAACTGGGTTCAAATCTCACCTCAGACACTTTCTAGCTATGTGACTCAGAGCAAGTCACTTGACCTAATTACCTATTCCTTGCTGCTCTTCTGTCTTAGAATTGGTACTAAGAAAGAAGATAAAGGCTTTAAAAATTATTAAGCTTCTACTATGTTCTACGCACTATTTTAAGTGATGGGGATACAAATAAAAAAGAGAAAGACAACCATGCCTTTGAGGAACTTGCAATCTAATGGGGGTGGGTGGAGAGGGGAAGATAACATACAAAAGGAAGATTAAAAAGGTGGGGGCAGCTAAGGGAGTATGATGTTTGATGGAGCCCACACCAAGTAGAACTGCAGGTGAAAAATGGAGAGTCACCTGGAAAGTTCTGGTCTTAGTTCTTTAAAAAGGAAGGTTTTCTAGGACTGTTTCTGGGGTTCAAGAGCATAAGACTGTTCATTCCTGGGCACAAGGTCCTCGGTTCTTGTGTGCAGATTCCAAAGCTAGGAAAGGGAGAGGCAGCTGAGTAACTGCCAAGAAAACTTGACCCAGTCTAAAGTTTTGACAAAAATAACTTCCAACCTTCTAATCAGAGGGGAGAGGCAACTGAGGAAGCTGAGAAGATGTTGAGTATCAAAAACTGAGGCAATCAGCACAGTACTGAGATTTGGGTGATCAGCTTGCTCTGAAGGAGAATCCATGATAATACATGGAGTTGAAACTAGGCAAAGCTGCTGCTGGAAAGATGGAGAATTACCTGAAAAGTTCTCCAAGAAATGGTTCTGTTGTTAGGAAAATTTCTTTTCCATTCAGCTGAAATGTGTCACTGCAACTTTTATCTGTTTTTTCCTCAGTTCTTTTCTCTAGGATCAAGTGGAAGATATTTATCCCTTATCTCTAGAGTATTCATGCTAATAGTTAACGATAGCTATGACATTCACCTCAAGTCTTCTCATTAAACATTCCCAGAACTCCTTCAACTAATCTTCATATGCTATAATTTCTGATTCTTTTGCCTGGTCATAGTCATCTCTAGAAATGCTCTCTTTAGGTCCTTGCTAACCTGACTCTCAGAACCGAAGACAATAAATCCATATGTTGTCTGACGGGAGGAGGTGAAAGGAGGGGTAAACTGAGGCAAATAGTGGCTAAGTGATTTGCCCAGGACCGTACAGACACTTATTGTGTCTGAGGTAGGATTTGGTGCAGTGTTAACAGTATTGATCTTCGAGTCACAATACCTGAAATTAAATCAATTCTTCTACTTCATATCTTTGGGAACTTTAGGATGTCTCAACCACTCTAGGTCTCAATTTTTCAGCTCTAAAATGAGAAGCATGTATTGATTCTAAGGCAAAAGAGTGGTAAGGACTAGGCAATGGGGGTTAAGTGACTTGCCCAGGGTCACAAAGCTAGGAAGTGTCTGAGGCCACATTTGAACTCAAGACCTAGCTGCCCCTAATGCAAGTTTTTTGATGAGTCACTTAGTGATTGTTATACCTACATGCAAGGCACTATTCTGGACACTGGGGATACAAAGTCAAAAAGCTCTGGAGCTGCCTCATTTTTACAGATGAGGACACAGCCCCAGGGGTATTCATTTACTTCCTTGAAGTCACACAGTGAGTTTCAGGAGCATAGAAGCCAGGTCCTCTGACTTGTCCTCTTTCTATTACCTTTGTGAATGGTCATTTTGCATTACGGAGGTCACATTCCCTGGTTCTAGGACAGAGGTCCCACTTTAATATTCTTCTTTGAACAAGTTGTTTGTGTTTCCTTAGCCTCAATCTGAGAATAGTGCAGCCCCTGGGTTTCATGAAAAAGAGATCCTTCTTTCCCACCGTGCTCCCTCCCCTCTTCTCCTAGTCCTGTTCCCACTCGAATCCCAGTTCAACCCTTGAAATGAGGGATCACATGCCAGGCTTCCAGGCAGTCCAGGGCCCAAATGATTTCCTGTCATTCCCTACGAGGGTGTTTTAAAAATGAGGCCCCCATGGAGAGTGGCTCTCAGATGTTAGATGGGCCTCAGACAAGGGATATGAATCTTGGCAGAGGGTCCTTCGTGAGGAATGAGGGGCTGGCATGGGTTCATCAAACACTCCTCTGCTCTCAGGTATCACATCAATCTCCTTCCTCTAGCCTCAGGGGAGATGCTAATGAGGCATGTCTCATATACCATCCAGGACTAGTCACAGAAGAGGGCTGGGGGGCAGAGAGAAGGTGGGTTAACTGGATTTGAGACATGCCTAAAAGGAAGAAGGGAGAAGAGTAGAGGACCCAAGCCCATGGCCCAAGCCCAGTCAGTCATAGACTGTAGCCTGTGGTATGGTTTCAATTATCAATGGGATTCCCACAGTAGGAAATGCCCTGCTAAAGTGCCATCATCTATAAAGCTGTTACGAGAGGCAGCTCAGAGATGGAGTGACTAGAGTGCTAGATCTGGAATCAGGAAGACCGGAGTTCAAATATGCCCTTGGATATTTGCTAGCTGTGTGACCCTGGGCCAATCACTTCACATCTGCCTGCTTCAATTTTCTCTTCTCAAAATGAAAATAAGAACAGCATTAACCTCCCAGGGTCATTATGAGGCTCTTCTCTTCCTCCCTTCCTTCCTTCCTTCCTTCTTCTTCCCTCTCTCTCTTCCTCTTTCTCTCCTTCCCTCTCTCCCTTCCTCTTTCTCTACCTCTCTCCCTCCTTCTTCCCTTCCTCCCTCTCTTCCTTCTCTTCTTTTCTTCCTTCCTCCCTCCTTCCCTTCCTCCCTCTTTCCCTTCCTTCCTTTCTCTCCTTCCCTTCTTTCTCTCTGTTCCTTCCCTCCCTCCCTCCCTCCTTTTCTTCCTATTTCCCTCCCTCCCTCTTTCCTTCCTTCCCTCTCTCCCTTCCTTCCCTCCCTCCCTCCCTGTCTCTCTTCCTTCGTTCCTTCCAACTCAATCCCAATAGGGTATACTATTTTCTTTTTCTAGTGAGGATGGGCTGTACAGACCTATTCCCACTCTGACATAATGATGACAATGAAGATGATGACTTCATATTTTTAAAGTTTATAATGTCTGTTCCTCACCATAACCTCATTAGAAATGTTAATATCCCATCTTAGGGATGAGAAAACAGGCTCAGAACTATTGGTTAGAATGAGGCAGAGTTGGAGCTTACACTCAGACCTAACTCTCAAGTCCAGTGCTTAGCCTCCAATGGCTAATGTTATATGCTTACAAATCAGTTCAACTGAATTCATTCAAATTAGGTGCAATTCAACAGTTGTTAAGCACTTGCTGTGTGTTGATACAATGAAAAAAAAAACAATCCTAATAGCAAAGTTATTGCAACTTATAAGATTGTCCTGTCTAGGTTGGAGATATTGTCTCTGGATGGGGAACATTTTTTCCTTTTACAAAATTAATTGCCTCAAAAAAGGGACCAAATTCCTGAATCTGGTCTTATTAGCACAATTTTTAATTCATGTTGAAGTAAGTGGATTTTTGTGAGATGGATTTGATTTGCCTATGGCATGGTAGGGAGATGGTTTGTGACTTTGGGTGTCTCCTGTCAAGAGGGGACTAGGTTAAGCTATGTTTGAAGTCTGGACTTTGCTCTAAGGGCAGGTAGCCATGGATGGCAGGATGAGACATTCTGAGATGAGCTATTTGGGTAGACAGATAAATATTGACACAATTATGAAATATCTTCCAGAGCAAGGTATAGGTGATATGACTTACTGAGTTTTTCCCAGGGCTTTTGTGTTGACTAACTATATGAAATGGTGTCATGTTGTACAATAGTGAAAAGCTTGGTACTTGGAGTCATAAAACCTGGGTTCTAGTCCTGAATTAGTCATTTATATTCTCTGGGCAAATCACTTAATCTAGAGGTTTCAAAAATTGGGCCCAAGCAGCCCACAAGACTTCAGAGTGTACCGGAATCAGATTAAAATGTAATTCAGAAGTATTTAATGAAAATACAATAAATCATAGATAACATTACATTTTAAACCTAAGTCAATATATAACCTGCAGGGATTCTTAGATAGAGTTTAATGGCTCCCCTCTTATCCCCATCCATTTCTATTTGAGTTTGACACCACCGACAAATTCTCTGAGACTCAGTTACCTCATCTATAAAATGAAGAAGGATAAGATAATTTTTAAGACTGTTTTCAGGTTCTGTGAAAAAGAAATTTCAGATGTCAAGGGGAAATATTGTTAGACAAAGGAGAGAAGTAACTTTCCATGGCACCTCAGAACTCATTAGTTTACCAGCTAAGGACTGCTGGCCCTACCTACATTTATGGCTGGCTCTCAAAATTTGCAGTATTTGATGGGGTGAGAGTGATGGTCCAGGGAAATTTCAGCACTATTCCTTATGCCATGGGAAGATGTTTGAAGAGTCATTTGACTAAGAAAACCATATACCCATATAAGTTATAGAGGCATAGAATATAAGAGGTTGAAAGGATCTTAGTAGACATCTAATTTAACCTCTTCATGTTATGGATGATGAGAGTGATGTCTACAATAGTTAAGTGAATTGTCTGAGGTCACGTGGAAATTTAAGGCCAGGGCTGGGACTAGAACCCACAGTTCCCAACTCTCAGTACAGAGCTTACCCATCATGGAACACCGTTTCATCCAACTACTCTGAGTCACTAGGAAAGAAGCAGGTGGCTGACATTTCCCCAGCCTCATCTGTGTCTCCTGCCTACATACCAAGCCCTAAATGTCAAAGTGGGCAGCAATGTGCAAGCAGAGATAGAGTGGGTAGGGAGAGCCCACTTACTTTTATTAACTTGATTAAATAAATAATCTGAGCATATGTAAGAAGATGGGACTTCACTGACATGTTGTGCAACAAAACAATTGATTTTATCTCCATGGTACTGAGGACTTTGTAGCCTAAGCTAACAATATTTCCTTTCTCTATGCCCAGACCCCTAGCATTGATGTTGGTGGCTCTGCTCTCTCCGAAGACTTGGTCCTTGCTGATGGTGAAGGGACTCAGTGGACAGAAAGATGTGAGGAGACCATTACAGCAACAGAAAGGACCAGAACCCTTGTGTTCCAGACTCTGGTATACATGTGGATACTGACATGAAATTTTAACTTCCTCCATCCACTGCCCAATCTCCTCTAAGAAACCAGAGCCATAGCTTTCCTGTATGTGGTTATTGTTTCTGCTGACAGGTGGGGAAGTCAGGATCTGAATTAGAACAGGAAGAATGTGAGCTATTTATTAATTCTGTTTTCCTGTGTCAGATGCAAGGGGCTATGGAAGAATCTAAACCCTTAGGCATCTTTTAAAGGGGTGGCAGGGAAATATTTCCTCTGACTCTCCCCATATTTTTTATTCTCCTTTCTCCCCATATTATTCAAGAAATCACCAAGGGTGATTATTTCCTTTGAAATTTCTCTTATAATTTTTTTTGAGGTCTGAGAGCTTTTATTTTATTTTATTTTATTTATGGTAGAACCCTTCCTTTTATTTTATTTTATTTTTTTAACATTTAATAATATTTATTTTTTAGAAAAGTTAACATGGTTACATGATTCATGCTCTTACTTTCCCTTTCACACCCCCCCACCTCCTGCCCCCACCATAGCCGATGCGCATTTCCACTGGTTTTAACATGTATCATTGATCAAAACCTATTTGCTAATTGTTGATAGTTGCATTGGTGTGGTAGTTTCGAGTGTCCCCAATCATGTTCACCTCAACCCATGTGTTCAAGCAGTTGCTTTTCTTCTGGGTTTCCACTCCTGCAGTTCTTCCTTTGAATGTGGGTAGCATTCTTTTCCATAAATCCCTCAGAATTGTCCTGGGTCATTGCATTGCTGCTAGTACAGAAGTCTATTACATTCTATTTTACCATAGTATATCAGTCTCTGTGTACAATGTTCTTCTGGCTCTGCTCCTTTCACTCTGCATCAGTTCCTGGAGGTCTTTCCAGTTCACATGGAATTCCTCTAGTTTATTATTCCTTTGAGCGCAATAGTATTCCATCACCAGCATATACCACAATTTGTTCAGCCATTCCCCAATTGAAGGGCATCCCCTCATTTTCCAGTTTTTTGCCACCACAAAAAGCACAGCTATAAATGTTTTTGTACAAGTCTGTTTATCTATGATCTTTTTGGGGTACAAACCCAACAATGGTATGGCTGGATCAAAGAGCAGGCAATCTTTTATAGCCCTTATAGTCCAAATTGTCAGCTAGAATGGTTGGATCAGTTCACAACTCCACCAGCAATGCATTAATGTCCCAATTTTGCCACATCCCCTCCAACATTCATTACTCTTCCCTTCTTTCATTTTAGCCAATCTGCTAGGTGTGAGATGATACTTCAGAGTTGTTTTGATTTGCATTTCTCTGATTATTAGAGATTTAGAACACTTTCTCATGTGCTTATTGATACTTTTGATTTCTTTATCTGAAAATTGCCTATTCATGTCCCTTGCCCATTTATCAATTGGGGAATGGCTTGATTTTTTTATACAATTGATTTAACTACTTGTATATTTGAATAATTAGACCCCCTGTCAGAGTTTTTTGTTATAAAGATTTCTTCCCAGTTTGTTGTTTCCCTTTTGATTTTGGCTGCATTGTTTTTGTTTGTACAAAAGCTTTTTAGTTTGATATAATCAAAATCATTTATTTTACCTTTTGTAATTTTCTCTAACTCTTGCTTGGTTTTAAAATATTTCCTTTCCCAGAGATCTGACAAGTAAACTATTCTATGTTCACTTAACTTTTTTATTATCATTTTAACTGGTCTAGAGAACAATTTGGAATGGTGATAGAAAGCTAACTAAACAATAAACATCTTTTAACCTAATACCCCAAATATGTCATGGAAAAAGCATATACAAAAAATATTTATGGCAGCAATTTGAGGGAGCAGCAAAGAACTGGAAGCTGAGTATATTCCCATCAACCTTAGAGTGGCTGGACACACTGTGGCATGTGAATGTAATAGAATATCATTGTGCCATGAAGTTTGAAGAATTCAGAGAAACTTAGGAAGACTTGTGTGAACTGATGAAGTGAAAAGTAGACAGAACCAAGAGAATAATTTATTCTATGACTGCAACAATATAAAGAAAATAAAAATTGAGAGGTATCAGTTTATCAATACAATAACCAGTTAACTTCAGAGAATAGTGAAGCACACCTCCCTTCTCTCAGCAGGGATGTGGTCACCCATATGTGTGGCATGAGGTATATGTTATCAGGTATGACTAACATGTGGCTAACTTTTTGCTAGAAAGGAGGCTTATGAGGGGCAGGGAAAAGCATTAATAACTGTTTTCATTAAAAAAGAAAAATGTTTCTTACATATACTCAAAGAATTTTAGAACTAAAAGGGACCTGAGATATTATTCTGCCCAATCTCCCATTTTTCTTTTAATTTTATTATTTTTACTGACTTTAAAAAATCAACTTCATTTCCAAACATTCTTTACATCTTTTCTTACTCAGTGAATCCCTACTCATCACAAAGATGAAAAAAGAGAGAAAAAAAGTTGTTCAGTAAAATCAACCAACATTTCAACTATTTCTAACAGGAAATACAATAATGGCACCCAATATCCTTCACTTCTGTAAAATGGAGAGAACATTTTCTCAATTATTTTCCATTGCCATTTTATTCATTATAACCACTTAGCCCACCCTTCCACCATTTTATTTATTTTCTTTTTAACAATTTAATAAAAATGTTTGTCATACAAAGCACATTTTCATATTGGTCATTGTTGTAAGAGTACACTCATACATAATCAAAACTCCAAAATAAAACACAAAAATACATTGGTGTGAAATATGACACCAACATTCTGTCTTTAGAGGTAGATAGCATTTCTGATCATGTCTTGCAGAATTGTCCCAGATCCTTGCAGTGCTGAGATTAGCCAAGTTTTCACAGATAATTATCATCCAATATTACTGTTATTGTGTATAATGTTCTCCTAGTTCTGCTTATTTCACTCTGCATCAGTTTCCACAGATCTTTTCAGCTTTTTCTGAAATCATCTTGTATCATTTCTTATAGCATAATAGTATTCTATTAACAACATGTACCACAATTTCAACTCCCAATTCTTTGCCACCAAAAAAAGAGCAGTTATATTTTTGTACAAGTGGGTTCTTCCCCTTTTGATTATCTCTTTGGGATAAAGACCCAGAAATGGCATTACCAGATCAAAGGGTATACACAATTTTTTTAAACATTTATTAATATTTGTTTTTAACATAGTTACATGATTCATGCTCCTACTTTCCCCTTCACCCCCCGCACCTCCCCCCCACCATAGCCGATGCACATTTCCACTGGTTTTATCATGTGTTGTTGACCAAAACCTATTTCCAAATTGTTGATAGTTGCATTGGTGTGGTGGTTTCGAGTCTACATCCCCAATCATGTCCACCCCAACCCATGCGATCAAGCAGTTGTTTTTCTTCTATGTTTCCAGGGTATACACAATTTTATAGCTCTTTGGATATAGTTCCAGATTGCCCTCCAGATTGGTTGGATCAGTTCACAAGTCCACCAGCAATGCATTAGTGTCCCAATTTTGCCACATTCCCTCCAACATTTACTACTTTCCCTTATTGCTATTTTGGCCTATCTGATAGGTGTAAGGCCTTACACCATTTTACAAATGGGGAAGTGGAGGTCCAGAGAGAGGGAAAAAAAAACTTTCCATAGTCACTCAATTAATGACTGAGCTAGAACTAGAACTAGAACTCAAGGTTCTTGACCTTTAGTATAATGCTCTTTCTACCTCACTAGTATAAGGATATTATTTCTAATATCATTATATACCATTTTGAGGAAATAAATCAATTACTCCATTCACCTAAGGTAACTGATAAAATGTTAACTAACCTTTAACTAGGTGGGAACATTTCTAAATTGAATCAAATCAATTAGAGGCATTTCATCTTTGCTAAAGGGCCTCAATTAATTTATATGCCTCTTATGAACCACTAGAGCCATGTTGGTGTATCTATGGCATGTATGCCAGAGCATGCTGGAGGGGGATGCTCCCTTTCCACCCTCCAGGCAGGTCTGAGGATATTTTTTACATCACCCACTCTCTCTCCAACAACCCAATAGGAGTGCTTCCTCCCTCCACTGTCTGGGGTAAGTTAGGGGACTCACAGCAGTTTGGGCACTTGGTCTCTAAAAGTTTTGCCGTCACTGGACTGGAGGAAGCAGAAGTGATATTGCACAGGAAAAGTATTTATACTGGTTGAAAAGAAAACTTGGTCATGACCTAGGAATTGTGTATAAAATATCAAACCAATTTTCCTTGGGAGATTTTGGAGATTTAGTAAACAGAAAGAGGAGAGAGCATTCTGTTAACATCCCTGAGAAGGAGTTGCTTGGGGGAAATAGCAGGAGATCCTGATAACCTTGGCCTTGATGATTCCCCCTCCTTCTCTGCCTCCCTCCCTAACTTGCCCAGAGTAGTGTCTTATGAACTTCAGCAGTACAAAGGATTTCTCATTGTTGTCTCTAGACCAATTACAGCCAATGGCTCTGTTGGGACCCAAGGACAGATTAGACAAAGATTCACAACTCCTAAAAGTTCCCAGCAAAAACGCCACCAAACCTAAGAGGAATATCTTGAGGACTCCAATAAAGAGACTTCCAGGAGCTATGTTACCTCTTTACCATAGGTGTTTTTAAGCCTGTGCAGACTTTCTCTTGGACTCTGTCTGTGAGTACTTGAGGGAAAGTGTGCCATAAATTTTGTATTATTTATTTAGAATGGTGAATCATTGAGCTTCAGAAAGAAAGAACATCTCATAGACTTGTGGATCTCTGAACTATTTTTGAAGAGGAAGGAGTGGAACTACTCATTTCAAGTCTTAATTAGACCATAGACAATGCTGGCTGTTTCTTTGGCTTCAATCAGGGTAAGAAGACAAGAATGTGAAGAGAGAAGGAGACTCTGATTCATGTAGTAAAATGATATTATTTTCTTAGGGAAGGAACAGATGCCTGCATGAAGCTAGTACTCAATGAATGGGAAATGTACTTTTTTTAAAACCCTCACCTGGTGTCTTAGAATGAATACTGTGTATTGGTTCTAAGGCAGAAGAATAGTAAGGGTTAGGCAATGGGGATAAGTGACTTGTCCAGGGTCACACAGCTAGGAAATGTCTGAGACCAGATTTGAACCTAGGGCCTCTCATCTCTAGACCTGGCTCTCAATCTACTGAGCCACCTAGCTGCCTCCAGAAATGTACATTTATAAAGAGAGGTCTGAATTCTGGGGGGAGGTAGGGGTAGATGAACAATCAACTGATATACAAAGGCAAATTATTGCATTATTAATGACATTTATTAGAGTTGGTAGAACTTGATTTCCAGAATCTTATAATTGTTTGCAATTATGATCTCTATGGAAGTAGTGAAGTATTTTTTCTTCACCTTCTTCCCTTGGGGAAAAAAGGACTTTAAACTTCTCTATTGGAACAAGTTCACACTTAGGCAGAAGCATTTGAGGGACTGGCGCGTATACTGATGTGAAATACTAATAATTCCAATACCCTCAGAGTGGTGACAATGACCTTCCAGCCATAGGTTCTCTCACTAAGATGTAAACAAACAAACCCTTATAGAACCCCCCAATCTTAAGGAATTTATACTCAGTCTCATGAAATAATATGTACCTATATAGATATATACGCATCAAATACAAGGTAACTTCAAGGGGATGTGCTAGCAGCTGAGGGTGTCAAGAAAGGTCTCATGTTGGAGTTGTCTTTTGATTGGATCTTAGGGAAAATTGGGGATTCTAAGAGGCAGAGGTGGACTGGTGAGAAGAGCAGTTTGTACGGCTTGTGCAAAGCCATGATTTTAATTCATATATTATGAATTAAATAATTCAGCATTATGTGTGAAGTCAGAGTAAGAAGGCGAGTCTGGGTAAGTCACAAAAGGGGCTGGAGTGGGTGGGTGGGTTGAAGATTGGACAACAGACTTCAATAGATTACCTAGAACCAGTTTATGAGAACTTTAAAGGCCAGAGGAGTTTGTATCCAATGGGAGAGGAAATAAGAAACCATGAGGGTTTTCTGAGAAAGTGAATGACACAGTTAAACTTATGCTTTAGGAATATAAAGGGCAGCTGTGGGAAGGATAGATTGCCTGGCATGTTGTAGATGCTTAAATGAATGCATTTTGATTGATTAGAGAGTGGAGAGACTCGAGGAAGAGAAACTAATTAGACTTGATGGAGAGAGTATCTACCCAGATGAAATCATAGATCTTAGAAAGTGAATAATATTAATAGCTTATATATACATACTTTGCAGTTTTCAATTTGTTTTACATATGTAATAGGAATAATCAGGGGGGCCCTTCTGGATCTCCTCTGGCTTAAGTACTTCCCATGGAGCTTAGTATATCTCCTTAACTCTTTCCAGGGGTCCCATGATTGAATCACTTTTGATGACTCTTTTGCCCTAGCTTCTGGTTGAAGGGCATATATGAACAGAGGTTCCTTGTTCCATTGGTTCCTATGCTGAGAGCAGGTGGGAGGATGCCAAAGAATAGTTAGGGAGTATGTAGATGTGAAATACATTTAATTCCATTACCCTCAGAGTTGGGGCAATAACCTTCCAGCCAAACTGTCATAGTTTCTCTAATTTAAATGAGAACAAACAAAAAAAAACCCTCATAATAAAACAGCCCCCCAGACCTCAAGGAGATTGTTTTCAAAGTAGACTTTAAAAGGAAAGAGAACTTCTATGACCTTATTTCCCATCCGTTGAGTGTGTCAAACTCTTTGGGTTTCTCTTGGACTTCCATTGTAGAAGGAGGTATATCTGTTCTCCCTCCTTTTCCCATTCCCAGAAATTGTGATGATTTCACACAGGAACATGACCATGTATTTGGGTGAGTATGAGATTGGATCTCAAAGTCCTAATTGCCTCCTCCATTTTGCGTTTCCCTAAGCACATGACCAAATAATCATCCCAAGTTGCTTATCTATAGTCTTGGCTGCTACCTCAGGAGATGGAAAGTTTGGGAGTTCTGGAATCAGATGCTGGTTGTCCACTAGGATTTTCTTCCTGTACATGTGCTCTTTTCAGAGGTGAACACTGCCATGTTACTACAGATGAAAGGACTAAGAAAGCTGGGCTTGCCAGAAGATAAAAACCTTAAGTGGATTGTTCATATAGTGTACATCTGAACAGAAAGTAAAGCACTTATTCTGCAGTCCTATGAAGTGTTTCATATCAATCTCCTGGGAAACTATAATGCATGATGGGTATCACACATGTTTTAAGTGTCAGTTCACTCCTAGGAGTCTTTTGTGTTTTAACATTTCCTTGTTATGGAGTAAATAAATAGATGTACTATACCTGAGATACTTTCTTTGTTGATTCCTTTCTAGAAGGAACTCTTTTTTAACATTTTGGGAAAACCCCAAACATGAACTATTCTAAGATTTGTGTTAGAGACTTTTCCTGGAACTCTACTCAGGATGGGGGTACCAGGAAGCCTAGAGTTAATAATCCTCCTTCTTTGGGGAAGAACCTGGTCTACTTGAGTGTATGTGGTGCAAAAGAGGACTTTTTTTGCCCCTTGGGTCTAGGCTTTTCATGTACATGATTACATTTGATCTTCATAACAACCCTGTTGGATAGGGCAGAAAATATTATCCCCATTTTAAAGATGGGAAAACTGATCTCAAATAGATGGCATGACTTGCTCACTAATAAAGCAAGGTCTGGAGTACTAATCCTCAGCCTCTCGATCTCACCAACTGTGAAAACTTCCTCTCTTATTCCCTTTCATCCATTAAAATGCAAGCTTTTGTTTGATACACTTCGTGTTTACTTATGGGTGTACACGTTGTATCGTGCCCCTACTTCCACCCCAGAACAATGTAAGTTCCTTGATGGGAGAGACTGTTTTATGGACCTTTGTGTCCAGAGTGCTTTATTGAATACTTCAAGTATTTAATAAATTCTTGTGGAATTGAAATGGATTCTGCATACAGTGCCTTTTCATGGCACCCCATTGTACACTACTTCACAATGACCACCATTTCACCACTGTATTGAATAACAGAGACATTTAGAATCAAAACCTTAGTTGCATCATCCTTTACTGAAGTTAAATGTGATTTGGTTAATGGTGGATTTCAATCAAATAATGTGGTAGGTTGGATAGAATTCTCTCCCCAGGATGGACAAGATCTCAGTGGTGGGGGCTTTCAAGTGGTATGGTTGGAATATCAAAATTGGTAGATACTTGTGAATCTTTAGCAGGAAAGACATCCAGACATAATAATAGCCAGGCATTTGCCAGTGTCTAAGAATGAAGCTTTTCTTTATAGCCAGTCATGAGCTTTTAATATATTACCCTTAAATCATTTAACGTTGGACTCAGCTGAGCAGCGGAGAATATGTTGAGACTGTTGGGAGCAATCATGCACTGGCCCAGGGGGAAGGGCTGAATGATCTCATAGGTCTTGTTTCATCTCCACAAGTCTATCATCTAGTTTCTTTCTTTCTTATTAAACCAAAGCTCCCCCCTCCAAGGAAATAAAACTGCTACTGATATTTATATATCTTCAGAGAGTTGTGTGATTTGGAAACCAGGAAGAATGGTTTAAAGATATTTATTGAAAAAGAGACTATTTCTTGCATGAAATCATCTTATTGGGAAAGTTACCTTATTTTTTTCTGAATGCATTTGGCAGCCCTAGTTGTTGTCTGAAGCTAAGGATACAGCAGATACAGATCATGGCCTGCTGGGCATTGGTACATCAGGTCACTGTTTCTGTAAATGGGAGGATTTTTGTGAAAAAAAATCATAATAGCTTCCCTGGACTTTGTTTTACTTTTAAAAAATAGATGACATATCATTCACTATTGACTATATCTTTCTCTATATTCTCTTATTCAAAGACAAGATTTTTTTTGAAAAGCAGTTCAGCAAAACAACCAATATTATCAACTATGCCTGAGAATATATATAATATTCCACACTGATAGTCTTCCACTTTTGCAATGAAGAGAGGAAGGAATATTTTTCTTAACTCTTCTCTAGAGCCCAGAATAGGCATTATAATCACATAGTGTTCAGAATCATTTTATTTTTAAATTTATATTGTTAGAGTCATTTTACACATTGTTTTTTTCTGGTTCTACTTATTTTCCTTCTTATTAAGTCTTCTGGTAAGATAGATTTAGAACGGTAAAGTACCTCAGAAGTCAACGAGCCCCTTCCCCATCACCATTTTGTAGCTGAAGAAACAAAGGTTTAAGTGAAGTGGCTTGTACAAAGCTAGTGAGTGGTAGAGCTGGAACTTGAATCCAGGACCTCCAACCTCCAAATTCAGCACTTTCCCCTGCATGATTGGTACCATGCTAGAATAGTGATCTCTAAAGTAGGAGTCAGGACCTCTTGGGGGCTGTGATTTGACCCTTGCTTCATTTCAGAGTCAGCTGCTGACACCAATAGATGGAATGCTGTACCTGGAGTTAGAATAACCTGATTTTAAATCTGTTCTTGTGTGACATTGGGCAAGACATTTGATCTCTGTTTGCTTCAGTTTTCTCAAATCTAAAATGGGAATAATAATAGTATCTTCCCTCCCAGGACTGCTATGAAGATCAAATGAGATAATAATTGTAAAAGGTTTACCATGGTGGTTGGCACATAGTAGACTATATAATTTTTTTCTTCTCTTTCCTTTCAAGGAGTAGAGGGTAGGAAAATTAGTTCTGTCCTACCTTAACATAGAGATCCAATCATAAAGCTTTTTTCCAAAATAATCATATCTTCCCTTCTCCCATCACAGCTTGAAATGGTCCCATTTCAATTGCTTCTACTCTTGTACAAGCTACTAACATTCTTTCTTCTGAGCCAAGGAAGGACTTCTCGGTGTAATTATACCCTAATTTTTTAAGGGACCTTCCCTTTTCCTCCTCTACACACATCAGGAAAAAGAAGGAAAAAGCCACACTAATGCAGGGGCAGGCATGATTTTAAAAAAAAGTGTTTGGAGACTACTGTCTTAGAATGGGTTCTTTCATTCAACCAAAAAATAAAGTGAAATGTATTTGCACTGTAACCACTGGAAATAAGTGGTACTTTAGTGAGGAGATGAATTCTATCATGAGTAATTATGCATTTTATAATAAAAACATTTTGGTATGTGGAGGCAGCACTGAGGAATTTAAGGAGGAAAGTGGTGACTATTGCCCGAAGAGGTAAGACTGGCTGCAGCCAATGGGCACAATTAGACTTATCAGTGGATTGAAGGACTTTCTTGAAGGAGCTTCTGGGATCTACAGAAAGGCATAGTTTTGTCTTCCTTTGGGGACTTTTAGGCATTATGTTGGGATGTCCATTCACTAGAAAGAGAGCCAGAGGCATAGGAAGGGGTTGTAAAGTGTTGGAGGTGGGGGGTGAGTGTGGGAATCGATTCACTTGAAGTCAATAAAGAGATGGAAATCTAGATATAGATTTGTGTTCTGTAAAGATGATCAAACTGAGACTCTACTCCAATGGTTTTTTTGGGTCATGGATGCCTTTTTTTTAAAACATTTATTAATATTCATTTTTAACATGGTTACATAATTCATGCTCCTACTTTCCCCTTCACCCCCTGCACCCCCCCAACCATGCTGATGCACATTTCCACTGGTTTTATCATGTGTCCTTGATCAAGACCTATTTCCAAATTGTTGATAGTTGCATTGGTGTGGTGGTTTTGATTCTACATCCCCAATCATGTTCACCTCAACCCATGTGTTCAAGCATTTGTTTTTCTTCTATGTTTCCTCTCCTGCAGTTTTTCCTCTGAATGTGGGTAGCGTTCTTTACCATAAGTCCCTCAGAGCTGTCTTGTGTCATTGCATTGCTGCTGGTACAGGAGCCCATTGCATTCGATTTTTACCATAGTATATCAGTCTCTGTGTACAATGTTCTTCTGGCTCTGCTCCTTTCGCTCTGCATCAGTTCCTGGAGGTCTTTCCAGTTTACATGGAATTCCTCCAGTTTATTATTCCTTTGAGCGCAATAGTATTCCATCACCAGCATATACCACAATTTGTTCAGCCATTCCCTGGTCATGGATGCCTTTAAGCCAGTAAGGGGCACACTTTTTAAAGAGGGAGCCAAAGGAAAGGAAATGCTGATCTGTCAGTTTGTTTCTAAGGCAACTCTTTGGAAGTTTCATTGTATTGTATCCTACTCATTGTATTCGTCAGATTAGGAATAATGTTGCATGGCTGAATAGAACATTTCACAGGGCCACATCTGGCCTGTGGGCCCTAGTTTGCCCATCACTGCTTAAAGCAGCCTAGTTAAACCTACTGGTTTTAAATGCATAAAATAAGATACTTAATAGAACAAATGAAAACAAAGGTTAGTAAAAGAGAGACATATTTTTTTCCTATACAAGTTTACAGACTCCTGGAGTATGGACCCCAGCCCTATCCATTCTCCTAAGGGTCTATTTGAAACTTCTAGAGGTTCTCTAAAGAATGGAAGAATTAGTGAACAAATTAACTTTGGGATCAAGTGAAACTCTGTTGGAGCAGAATGTTTAGCCTCCTAAGATGACTACTATGAAGTACATAATAGTTATGGATGTGTAAAGTCTTTTTCTGATTTTTTTTATCAGTTTCAGCATGGTATAACCTAGGGGTTGGCAACATATGGCTCTCGAGCCATTATCTGGCTCTTTTGAGGGCCAGATATGGCTCCTTCTGCAGGAGCCATAAAGTCAATTTTTTTTCAGGCGCTGTTACAGGAGCGCGCACTGTGAGCACTGTACGGCTCCCAGGAAATTACATTTTAAAAAATGTGGCGTTTATGGCTCTCACGGCCAAAAAGGTTGCCAACCCCTGGTATAACCCTTATATAATATGTTCCATTGTGTATCAGTTTGGAAGGAGGTTATGTATATATACTCTGTGTCTCCCCTGCCCTCAGCCCTATATGTCACACCTAATATCCTGAGCTCTTCTGGGTTGGATACCTGATCATGGTCCTATGTATTTTAGACAATACTGGAGTTATTTTTTAGTTGAGTTATGCTATTAAAGCTGGGCATGATAATTAAAAAAAAAAGAAAATCAAGATATCTGTCTGTCTGTCTGTCTGTCTGTCTGTCTGTCTGTCTGTCTGTGTCTCTCCATCTGTCTGCCAGTCTGCCTGCCTGCCAGTCCACCTGTCTGCCTTTCTTTCTCTCTCTAGTTATCTATCAACTTTTTGTTCCCTTTTGGTAGAAGCAGGAAACCAGGAGTGTCCTTGATTAAGTAAAAAAGTTATCAGCAGCCTCTCTTTATCCTCCTTACTTTCTTATCTAATGCCAAGACTCTGCCAATGTCACCACTTGCTAGGGCTGTACTTTGAAATAAGATGCCTTTGTTTGCTGGGGCACTGTGAAGAAAGAGACTGTCTGAAAATCTGGTTCTGGCTCTGGGTTCAGGTCTACTGCAATCTCGATTTCTTACTCTCTAGGTAACTTGGAGCAAGCAACTTTACTGCTCTGGATCTTGGCTTCCCTCTATAAAATAGGGATAGATAATAAAAATTTCTTTGCCTGATGACTCATAAAAGGCATCAGGAAAATAAAATGTGATTATGCCTGTGAAAGTATTTTCAAAATATACAATGTTCTGAATGCATAGAAGGCATTGTTGCTGTGATTTTACTGTTCTTATTCAACTATATGGGGTGTTGTGAGAAACTGTACTTTGGGGTATTTGAAGTTATTTATTCGCCAGCTAATACAAATGCAAGCTCTCTGAGATCTGGAGAAATCTCCTTGTCTTCCCAGACTCCATCATGTGTGTTTACTATGGACATTCTCCCAGCTTCTACCCTGGAACACTACAGCTCTTGGCTATTTGTATACTGACAAGAAGACATATGATCTCTCCTTATTTTAGCACTCTATGTCTCTGGGTTATTTCAAAGATAAAATGAGATCATATGCTTTGCAAATCATAAAGCACAACATAAATGCTAGAGATTATTGTTACTTTTATTGAATCATCAATTTAGTTCCGACTTCCTCCATTAGACTGTGAGCTCCTTGAGGACAGAGATGGTCTTTTGCTTTTCTTCATATTCCCAGCACTTAGTACAGTGTTTTCCAGTCATTTTTGTTGTGTTGTATAGTTGTTTTAATCATATCTGATTCTTTATGACCCCATTTGGGATTTTCTTGGCAAAAATTCTAGAGCAGTTCGCCATTTTCTTCTGCATCTCATTTTTTTTTTCTTTTTTTTTTAAACCCTTGTACCTCGGTGTATTGTCTCATAGGTGGAAGATTGGTAAGGGTGGGCAATGGGGGTCAAGTGACTTGCCCAGGGTCACACAGCTGGGAAGTGGCTGAGGCCGGGTTTGAACCTAGGACCTCCTGTCTCTAGGCCTGACTCTCACTCCACTGAGCTACCCAGCTGCCCCCTGCATCTCATTTTACAGATGAGGAAACTGAGGCCAATGGGGTTAAGTGACTTGCTGAGGATTACACTTATGTGTGAGGCATCATTTGAACTTAACACCAGACTTGATGCTCTATCCATTGCTCCACCTAGCTGTCCTCTAGCACATAGTAGATGCTTAATCAATATTTATTGACTGACAGTTTCAAGGGGTCAACTAGTTGACTCCTGAGTTTCAGTTCTTGATCAATGATCCTATTATTCTTTTCTCCAAGTAGATCTAGTCTATTAGCTGGGAACTATTTTAAACTGATTGGGTGACAGTGAAATTGTGCATCAGCTAAGTGTGGATAGGGGGGTTTGGGGAGTGGGAAAGAACATGAAACATGTAACTATGGGAAAATTCTCAAAATATAAATATAAAAAATAAATAAATTGATTGGGTGAGCCCCAAATCCATTGACTTCAATCAATCAATGAACTTTTAGGTGCCTACTATGTGCCAGGTGTTGTGATAAGTTCTGAGATACAAAAAAAGGCAAAAAACAAAAAGGAGGAAGACTTCTCATGTAAGTTAATCTGGTTGGAGAGCAATAGGGAGAGAGCCTGGAAGCATCGATATGAACATAGCCAAAAGAAAGGGAGCTCCTCCCCTCTGGAGAGAGTGATTACCAATTAATTATTTACTAAATATGTAATGAACTGCTACCATGTGCAAACTCTGAGGCTAGTCCTTGAAGGGTTGATAGGAAGAGAAGAAAACTTGCTCTCTGCCCTGAAGAAGCTCACACAGACTGATGAAGAGGAGAGCTACAGGAGTAAAGTGATTAGAGAACAGTTTTTCAGTCATTTCAGACTCTTTGTGATCTCCATTTGGGGTTTTCTTGGCAAAGATACTGAACCGGTTTGCCATTTCCTTCCCCAGCTCATTTTCTAGATGAGGAGTCTGAACCAAACAGGGTTAAGTGACATCGTTAGCAAGTGGCTGAGGCCAGATTTGAACTCATATTCCTAACTCCAGGCCTGGCACTCTATTCATTGCACGACTTATTTATCCATATGTAATTTAGGCAAGATTATTTCATGTAGTAGAAAGAGCAGAGAATTAAGAGTTACTGGGTTGAGATCCCGACTCTTGTATTTATTAGTTGTGTGAATTTGGCCAAAATTTTCCCATCTCTGGACCTTGGATTCTTTATCTGTAGAATGAGGAGCTGGATTCGATGATTTCAAAAGGTCCTTCCAATTCTGCATCTTTTGACCCTATCCCTTCCTTTTCTCTGAACATCCCTTTCCTCATCTCTAAGGGAATTTATAAAATGATCTCTTAATTCTCTTTGAGCTCTAATGTAATTTAATCCATGCCATAACTAAAGAGTCTCTTCAGGCTAAGTCCCAGAGTTTGTTTCCTAATTATCTGTTTAACTTGCTAGTTCTAAAGCTAAGTGCTTCAATAGGGGCTTCTGCCTTCATTGGTAATGGGCAGCTAATCAATCCAACAAAAATGAAACAAGTCCTTGGCTTCAAGAAGTTTACATTTTCCTGTTGGAAAAAATAAAGATGAAAAAATATAAACTATGTATGAAATAAGCAGAAGGTAATTGGAATGGGGGAAACACTTACATCTGGGGAATCATGGTGGGCCTTATGTCGAAAGTGCTACTTTAGCTGATGGAAGCTAGTGATTCTAAGAGGTAGAAATAAGGAGAAAGTACGTGTCCTGGGCAGTGGGGACAGCCCACACAGAGGCACAGCTGGGGAAATAGAATGTTGTGTGTGAGGAATAGCAAGAAGACCAATTTTGCTGGACCACGGGGCGCATGCAAGGCATGAAAGTCTGTTTGTATTTCTCAGAAAAAGAACTAGTTTCAAAGAACATGCTCAACTGAGCTGAGTCCTAATTAAAGCAGAAGTCCTTACTTCAGCTTGGGGAGTAAAAGCTCAGTGATGGCATATGCTAATTGGTCTCTCTTCATTTAGAAAAATTCAAATCTTTAACTCCATTCAGCAAACATTAATTAAGTGCCTACTGTATGACAGGCACTATACTAGGCGATGGGGAAACAAAAACAAAAAAAACGAAAACACGAAAGCAGACCCTGCCTTTGAGAAACTTCCATTGGGGGGGGCGGCTTTTACCAATGACTGATACAGGTATATGGTTAAAATCTTCCTGCCTTTGTTTGGAGAAGCCAAATGGAACTGAATTTGATGATATCAGCATAGTGAAGGGGGATGAGCCCTGCATTTGGAATTCTGGTACTTGTTAGCTGTGTGGCTGTGTATGTCACTTATCTTCTATGAATCTCAGTTTCCTTCTCTGTAAAATGAAAAATGCCTTTATTACTTCCAGGGGTTGTTATATAGTTACAACCTATAAAGCATCATGTTAAGTGCCAGGCATTATTATAATGAGCATCTTCCATATTTCTAATAGATAGATCTGATAGAGACATAATTAGACCTTAGCTGTGTAATTTGACCAAATTACTTCCCTTTTCTGGTTTGCAGCATCCACATCTATAAAATGAATGAATAGGATGAACTAACCAAAATATCTCTACAGTTTTTCCATCTCTAATAGTCTGATATAGTGACATGCCCCATTTATGGGAGGAAAAACTCATCTCCAACCTGGTCTTAATTACTCCCGGTCAGTGCTTTGCTATGCCCATGTGGGACTGAAATTCCAAGCCAAACACAGGCTCATTTAGCCAACTGGGCAACTTCAACTTTGCTATCTATCTCAGGGCTTTTAAGGATGTGGCTATTTCAGATAATAGCTATTTTCTGTCTGGAGTTCCACTCTATCCTTCCTTCTCCCCCTCCCCATAATTGTTTTTCATTTGACACTTAATTTATTCATTTCTAATCTCATTTTGCATAGAATCAGACCCTCAGTCTTAGTAAGGACCTCAAAGATCATCTAGTCCAATCCTTTCATTTTATAGATGAAGAAACTGATATCTAGGCAGGTAAAGTAACTTGCCTAAGGTAACATAAAATGTGGCAGAGATAGGATTTGAACCCAGGGCTTCTCATTTCAAATCTAGTGTTCTTTCTAATGCATCATCCTTTTCTCACATAATTTTGAAATACACATGGAGACAATCCTATGATCCTTTAATATAGACTCCCTCAAGTCCCTTGTTCCATACAAACAAGTCCATATATTTCTCTTAGCTTGTTTCCATATCTGTAAGATGAAGGGGTTGGACTAAATTTTCTCTAGGATACATTTGGCCCTCTAACACACACACACACCCACACACACACACACACACACACACACACACACACACGCAATCAAATGACACAGTGGATACAGGTTAGACCTGACATCAGAAAGAATTATCTTCCTGAGTTCAAATCCAGCCTCAGACACTTTCTAGCTGTGTGACTCTGGGTAAATCACTTGAGCCTTCTTTGCCTCAGTTTCCTCATCAGTAAAATAAGCTGGAGAAGGAAAAAGCAAACCGCTCCAGTTTCTTTGCCAAGAAAACTCCAAATGGGGTCATGAAGAGTTGAAAATGACCAAACAATTAGGACAACAACTTTATATCTACACTTAGATATAGATATTCCATTAACTCAGATAATTATATATTGAGATTTTGGGGGTCCATGTTTTCTACTTCCTCTTTACCCTTTACTCTTCTTCTGGCTGTCACTGTTAAGTACCCACTCAGTCTCTTTAAACCTTGCTGGTTAGGTCACATGAGGTTCTTTATTCCCTCTCCAGCTATTTGGCCAATTGAAAAGGGTGACAAATCCCTTTCCTCCGTGCCTCGCTCAGGACCAGCTGTCAGCATGTATTGATTCCAACATCTCTCTGGCACTCAGACCACTCCATAAGCCTCCGCTTTGTCCCCTTTGCCCCCTTTAGATTGTACAGAAGGGACCTAACTGATGGGGTATCTGTTCTTTTACAAGTGAAACCTGAATGACACGGAGGTCCTGGATCTGCTTATGAGCTTCATGTCAGGCTGCTGGTCAGCAGAATTAAAGCAGACGTGAGTAACTCTTGGAACCTTGGGGCCAAATGATCCTGAAACTTTCCTGAACAGGTAGGAGAATTAGGACATGGATGGGTTCACTTCCGGAGAGGCACTGGCTGGGTCCCAGATCAGCCACTTGCTCTTTGTGATTTTTGGATGGATTAGATACTTCCTCTCTCTGGGCTCCTCGTCCTCCATCCGTTAAATGAGGAGTTAGATAGATGATCTCTAAGGTCCCTTCCAGCTTTGACATTTTATTACTCGAATTCTTTGGGAAGTAGACAGCGCCCCATGGCTGGAATGATTTTAAGACCAAATGTCAAAAATAATCTGAAAAGCCAATGAAAGGCCCCTGATAGGAGAGTCTGGGCAGGGGGATGGGAGGTACCTGGACCTTAGGGAATATCTATTTAGATACACTCTGAGTCTTAGGGACTTTTGATTGGGGTGAGGTAAGGGGAAGGATCAGGAGGACTTTTAAAAGCCAGATTTCTTTTTGGATTCCGTCCCAGGAGGACAGAAGTGAAGAAATCAATTATAGTGGTTGTAGATTATTTCTACCCCAGGCAAAGCTTCCTGTGTAGGCCACAGCGCCTGGCATCACTTGGTAGCAGCTCAGAGGACCAGCCTGGATTTATTGGATGCAATCACGATAAGGACTTGGAGAGGCCGATTCGCCTCAATAGCTCCTGGCCCTCTGAGATTGCATTGGCTCTCTCCCCCATCTGGGCCCTTTAAATTCCTGGTGTATTCAGGCCAAAGTCCTTTTGCAGCTGGGAAGAAACTGGTTATGGTGGTGATGGTGATGGGAGTGTTGGTACAGGGAGGGGAGAAAAAGGTAAGCACAAGGGTTGAGTTCAGCAACAAAGGCCTCAGGGGGAGGACGTTCTCTCCCTTTGCTGAAAACACTGTTTCTAGGAGAGTCTGTTAACCAGCCCAGCTCCCTCCTTCATCTCTATTTCACCATCATGAACCAGCTACTAGGCATTAGTAGATTGTAATTATATTCTCATTAGTGTTCTCAGCTAAAACGTTTCTTTGTTTAACTGATGGCTACTGTTCTAATTAGGGGCTTTCAGGATGTTTAAACAGGTTTTGAAGCCTGTTGGGATAAAAAAATTATTTGTTGTACAAAATGTATTTGTTCCTTTGTCTCACAGGAAGGTTAGTGTTTCCCTCCAACTTCTACCAACATTTGGGTGCCCTTTGAGCAGCCATCAGTTAAATAAAGGAAACCATTTTGATTGATTATAACACAGATATAATTTGATGATCGTTTCCCCTGATTGGCAGGTTGAAGGATTTTAGTCCTGATGTGTGTACTGATGGGCTCTCTCAATCAATCAGCACTCATTTATTAAATGACTAGTACTGTACCTTTACCCCCTGGAAATACAAAGACAAAAGCAAGCACAGTTCTTGTCCTCAAAGAGCTAAAATTTGAAAGGGAAAGAGAACATACAGGTTAGAAATGTACCAATATATACCTAAATACTAGAGGACATGGACAAGACACATACAAAACACACAAGGGAACCTTGAGTGGGAAGGCCCTAGCAGGTGGGAGGACTAGGAATGCCTTTGAAGAAGGGGGCGTTTGAGCTAATATAATACCTACTATAAATTTGATCTTTTCCTCTAAATGCATGAGTGCATATGCTTATCAATTTTCTTGTCTAAACTCCATCAGGACAAAGATTCTGGGTTTCTCCTCTGTAAACCCCAAATTCCCAACAAAATGGAGACTTCATAATGGGTTTTCTTTCTTTTAAGAGAGAGAATACATTATTACTCTACGTTTTCATCCTCTCAAGAATCCTAAGACCCTCAAAGTATTTGAATTTTAACTCCCCTTTCTCCTCAACTCCATTTAAGATATAAGGTTATATAATCCACCTAAGTAACACACACACACACACACACACATCCTCCCTTATTTTTTAGTTTTCACAGTTTAATACCCTCAGTGTGTCATATAAACCCACCATTTTGAGAAGCTTAAAGTGTGTTTGTTGTGTAGCCTTGGAACTAGTACCTGAGTTTTATTTCTGTCTGACATGTATGACTAGGCAACTCTGCTATTATTTTTTTTCATGTTCATGATGCTATCCCACAAATATCATTGTGAGGTTCAGAATAGATAGTGAACATTGTGTCAGGTTTTTTTCAGATGAAAAAAACAAGCATCAGAGAGGTTAAAAAAGTTTGCCCAAGGAAATAGCTAACTGGGAAAAAACTCTCTGCAGCAAGTTTTTTCTGATAAAGGTCTCATTTATGAGTTCCATAAAGAACTGATTAAAATTCTAAGAATAAGAGCCTTTCCCCAAATGATAAATGGTCAAAGGAGATGAGGAATTTCTCAAAAAAAGACATTCAAACTATCAATAATCATATGAAAAATGCTCTGAATCACTAGTAATTAGAGAAATATGAAACACAAACCTTAAGCTCTACATTTGCTAGTTATCAGATTAGAAGAATGACAAAAAAGGGAAATGACAAATGTAGAAGGTACTACAGAAAAATAGGCATACTCCCACCCTTGTCCAGAACCTTATCACCTTATGCCCAGACTTTTGCAATAGCCTTCTGGTTGATCCTTCTGCCTCAAGTTTCTCCCCATCTCCTAGGTCTATATCTTAAATAGATCAAAGAAAGAGGAAAAGGACCTATATATGTAAAAAACACAGAGCAATCGTTTTTGTTAGTAACAAAAAATTCAAAACCAAAAGAGTGATTATTGAGGGAATGGCTGAAAAAATTGTAGCATATGAATATAAGAGTACAGTCTTAGCAGGTGGGCTAAGCAAGGTTGAGCATACCAATAGGTCTCAAACCCATCATTGAGTAAGGGGGTGTCTAACCTAGGTTTATGAAGACTTCCCTGGTGGAAGGGGCAGATTGAGAACAAGACTTCCATGAAGGCTGTGGAAATAGGCACTGTGGAACACTTAGAGCTTGGCTGATCATCAAAGAAGCCAAGGTCATCCACTGCATCCTGAGCTATCACTAGTTGTCTTGACTTTTGCCCTCTACTAGACTTTAATTACTGGAAGAGAGAGCAAGGCTGATGACTTTGTGCACCTCTGCTTCACTCAAGTCCATTTTATGCTCAAGTCAAAAGGCATCACCTAGTGATGACATTTTGGTCTTCTTGGTGTATGAAAGACAACAACAGCAATGATTATGTTCCAACAAAAGTGATAAGCCCAGAGCAACCTGGGAAAGACTTGTATGAATTGATGCACAATATATAAAATGGAAAAATAATATATATGATAACAAAATTTTAAAGACAAATAACTTTGAAAGACAATAATTCTGATCAATACAATAACCTATTATGATTGCAAAGAACTGATAATGAACCTCCTACATACTTTTTGGCAGAGAAGTGATGAACTCAAGATACATAATGAGGAGCAGGTTTTTAGACAGGAACAATGTGGTAATTTGTTCTGTTTAACTGTGTATATTTATTATAAAGGTCTTGTTTCCTCCTTTAAAATGGAGGGGGTGGGAGGGAGAGAAAATAAATGCTTATTAATTGAAAAATGAAATTAAATGAAGAAAAAAAGAAATTTGCTTACAGTTTTACACTGAGTCAGAAGACATAAAAAGACAATGGAACATAGAGAAAAGAACATTGTTCTTTAAGTCAGAGAGATTTGTGTGTGGGTTCTAGTTCTGACTAGTACAAGTATCTGGCCAGCTTTAAATAAATTGACTTCATTGTGCCTTAGTTTTCTTATTTGCATAAGGGGTATAATAATATTTGTGGTAGGTATTTCCCAGGATAGTTGGCTTTCTGTTCCTTCCTTCATCCTAGAACAGACCCAACACTGAATTTTTTTTGGCTATAGCTATGGAGAGGGTGATTCAGGGTGGAATCTTTATTGTGTCAAAAACCTCTCTCCTCCATGTCCCACTTCCTCTCTGTAGCCACATTTTTACAATAATTATCTGGTTTTTAGCCTAAGGACACTATAATAACCTCCAGGTCCTCTCTTTTTCTACTATTTTGTATTTACATAAGTTTGTTGTAGTTCAATCAAATATTTCCTTGTCTTACTCTTTGTGGCCCCATTTGGATTTTTTTTGGCAAAGTTACTGGAGTCATTTGCCTTTCCTTCTCCAGCTCATTTTATAGATGAGAAAATTGAAGTAAACAGGGTTAAGTAACTTGCCAAGGGTCACCCAGCTACTAAGTGTCTGAGGCCATAAATGAACTCAGGTCTTCCTGACTCCAGGCCTGGTACTCTATCCACTGTGCCACCTAACTGTCCCTCACATAAGTTTACAAAAGACAAAATAATTAAATTGTCACAATAGGTCAGAGCCCCCCAGTTAGGAGAATTCTAACATTCAAACAGAGGTTTGGGTCTCTGTTATAATTAAAATGTTGATTATTTCTAACTAACCTTTATCTTTTATATGCTTGAAGCAAAATCAAGATACCAGAAATGCTTTGGTCAGAGAAGTCAGTTAGATACATTAGAGTCCCTCTTACTGAATAGGAATGAGGAAGAGAAGTTTGGGAAAGAGAAGACCTTTTGAAGCTTCCCACAGTCCTTAAAGAGTAAGTCCAACTGGTAAATCCAAGACTGAGATGGCAACAGGGAACTGATAGGCCATCTCTACCCAGGGACATATTGGAGCCAGCTAGATCCTGCTCAAGAGCTAATTGCTAAACACTCAGCAGGAGTATTTGCACCTCAGACCCTGGCAAATATTACAACTCAAGGTTTGGTTTGTTGTTTTGTTGATTGTTTAGAGTTAAGAAAGTGATAAACAAAAAGTGTTAATAATGTGGATTGAACTTAAATATGTTGTGAGTATTTCTTTTTTCTTCTTCTTCTGGAGATGTTTTTGTCAAGCATTTACCAGTATACTCCTGTCTCCATCTCCTCTTCTGTTATAGTTCATTTTTCCTTTAGTTTTTCCTTTCACCTGGTGCTCCTGTGTTTTGTGTCTGTGCCAGCTCAGCTTGGTAAATCCTAGGCAGGGCTGGGATGCTATTTCCCTTGCTGCTGCTGCTGCTCAGTTCCTGTAGTCCCTATTTCTTTTCAGTCTTTTCTCTTACTAGACTGTCTAAAGCTCTTTAAAAGCTTCAGGACATAACTCATGCCTGCTTTCTGGCTCAGAAATCACAACAGTCCAAATCCCTTTCAGGGCTGAGAGGACCCTTTTCCCTCAGAACTGCAAATCCCAGAATGCCAGGCAGTTCTCAAAGCCCCATCATACTTGTCATAGCTACATAATGTCTTTGTGAAGGAAGCACAAGAAAATTGTAATAATGGCTAACATTTATATAATGCTTTAAGGTTTGTAAAATGCCATCTACACAGTATAGCACTTCACTTTCACAACTGTCTTTGAGGTTAGGTATTATTATTCTCCCTATTTTATACATGAGGATAGTGAGGTTGAAATGTTAAGTAAAAAATTCTGAGGCAGGATTTCAAATCAGGGTCTTCTTGAATCCAACCTACATTCTATCCACAGGGCATTGGACTTGGAATCAAAAAGACCTGGGTTCAAATTTCCTCTCATACATTACTACCTGTGTGGCCTTAAGGATTAAACTCTCTCAGCCTCAAATTCCTCCCTTGTGTGTGGGTAATCAAAGAACTTACCTCACCAGATTGTTGGAAGTATCAAATGAGATAAATACTTTGTAAACATTAAAGTCCTATATAAATATTAGCTATTATTATTAGCAGTTTTGCATACTGGCACTATGATTTTAACCATGAGTCACAATGCAATTTAGGTAGTTAGAGAAGAGGGTAAAAGCCTCTACTTAATTCAAGGAAGCTCTTAAATGAAATAATTTTCAGTGAAAATCAATTTAAGTATCCATTTTCTCCAAATGTTTAGATAAGACACCTGGTAGGTGCTACCCTCCTGAAGTTTCTAGTTTAACAGGATTAATTACAGTGTTCAAGTACCATGGAGAGGTACAAAGGGAAATGCTGCTGTGAAGTCTGGGGAGAAAAAATCCTTACTCATGGGAATCAAGGTGTTCTTTCATGCAGATGCTCTCCTCTGAGTTAGATGTTAAAAGATGGGTTAGAATTCAAACAAAGATTGGGACTTCTAGGAACAGGATCAACATAAACAAAGGTATGGAGGTGGGAAAGTGTTAGGGGCAAGTTACAGAGTCTTTTCTAATTTAGATGAGATAGCTCTCATTCTTTTGGTCTTCTCTGTAACCTTTGTTCTGCAGTATTGGTTCTGCATACATTTTGTATTTATTTCTCTGTATGTCTCCTCCTCACTCAGTAGAATGTAAGCTTCCTGGTGGCAGACATTATTTAATTTTCTTGGTCTTTGTATTCCCAGTACCTAGCACAATTCTTGACACATAGTAGATATTTAAAAACTTAATAAATATGGGGCATCTAGGTGTTTTAATGGATAGAGAGTCAGGCTTGGAGATGAGAGGTCCTAGGTTCAAATCAGGTCTCAGATACTTCCTAGCTGTTTGATCTTGGGCAAGTCACTTACTCCCAATTATCTAGCCCTTACCTCAAAGGGCTACTTAGTGCCAATTCTAAGATAAAAGATAAGAGGTTTTTTAATTTGTAAAATTCAACTGAACATAGAATGTGCATGGGGCGTGACATGAGAAAAGACTGGAAAAACAATGGACAGTGGAGGTTTTGAATGCCTGACAAAGGAGTTTGGAAATTTGCTACAACAAGAAAATATGGAGTCACTACAGATGTTTGAAAAGAGCAGTAACATGACTAGATGTTTATGTAAAAAAAAAAAGATTATTTTAACAGTTGTGTGACAGACATTGGAAGGGGGACAGAAAGGAATATAAAAGAATAAGTAGACTATTATCATAATAATAGTAACAATAATAAATTTACGTAGCACTTTAAAGTGTCAGCTAGGTGGATAGAGTGCTAGCTGTGTGATCCAGGGCAAATCACTTAACAGTGTTTGCCTCAGTTCCTCTATCTGGAAAATGAGCTGAAGAAGGAAATTGCAAAGCTCTCCAGTGTCTTTGCCAAGAAAATCCCAAATGTCCCAAAGACTGAAATGGCTGAACAACAACATAGTACTTTAAGTCTCCCACAACCCTTGCAATGAAGGTCTGGACAAGAATGGTAGCACTAGGGATAGAAAGGAAGGATAGATAAGGGAGATTTTTGAGTAGAAGCAAGACATGTCCAGAACAATGCATGAGGTAAATGAGTCGAGCAGCAGCATAAGGAATTGATTAGAGAGTTCCCCTGGGAAGACTTGTTAGGAGGCTGTTCCAGTAGTCCAGGCTGATAATAATGAGGGCCTATCCTAGGCTGATGGCATTAGAATGAAGAGTGCAGGATGGATTCAAGAAATGATAAAGAGGCACAATTGACAAGTCTTGCTAACAAAGTGGCTACATAAAGGCTTTGAATATGGAAAATTGGGAGTCATAGGAAGAAATAGCCATGTCAGAAAGAGGAATAATTTTAGAGAGAAGATATCATGAACTCAGTCTGACACATAGGATCATAGATTTAAAACTGGATGAGACTTTAGGGATCATTTAGCCCAACCTCCTGAGCTTACAGATGGAAGAAACTGAGGCTGAGGGAAGTTAAACAACTTGTCCCCATAGGTAGAAAGTGGCAGAGCCAGGATTTGAACCCGTGTCTTACAAGTTCCATGCTCTTTCCACCATACCACACACTCCATGTAGAATTTGATGTACTTGTGGAACATCCAGGACAACAGCTTGTAAAGTAGGTAAAGATAAGGGTCTGAGGCTCAGAGAAGAGGCTAAGATGTCAGAAACATATTTGGGATGTATCTGCCTAGGAGTAATAGTTGAAGCCCTCAATTAAATGTGACTGCTGAGAGAGACAGAGAGAGAGAGAGAGAGAGAGAGAGAGAGAGAGAGAGAGAGAGAGAGAAAGAGAGAGAGAGACAGAGAGAGACAGAGACAGAGAGACAGAGAGACAGAGACAGAGAGAGAGAGAGAGAGAGAGAGAGAGAGAGATGGTATTGAGGTATGGAAAGGATCTTGGGAAACAATCAATGTGAGTGATCAGAAAGAGGAGGAAGAGTATAAAAAAGATCAGGGATGTTAAAATATAATCTAAATGGTTGTGGGTACACACACTGGGTTGAAGGAGAGACAGCACCAGGATAGGGAGACCAGAGTACACAGCTAAGCTGGTATTAACTGTTAACTGTCAGAATGGCAGTTGGCCCAGTTCACCCTAGGCCAGAGTCTTTGAAACCAGCAGGCAAGGTAAAAGGTTTTAACAGTTTTAATTATGAGAAACTAATAGGATGGGATAGGGGTTTCTATACTAAAACCTAATGGGCAAAACCACAGGGCAAGGGGGAGGACTTAACTTTTCTAATACTAATTGACCTAGGCCAGGCTGAGCATTAATGAGCAGTAATGGAGTCTCTGGGAGGCTGCTTCAAACCTGGTTCCAGCCAGGTTTGACCAGCACAGCTAAAGGGCCTGTGGGTGGCTTTGAGGGTTTCTTGCGGAAATCCACAGATGATCTCAGATTGCCAAAAGCCAAGGTGGTCCAAGGTATCCAAGCAGAGAGGATGTGCTTGAGATGCTGTCCACCAAATCCCAAACTCCTCCTCCACCTGGTGCTGCTCTGTACTTCTTGTCCCCTTGCTAAATCCACCACCACTCAGGATCCCAGGGAATCAGGAAGCAGGTCTGAGATCTCCCATGGCTAGCCACAGTTTGTGCCAACCACTAATGGAGTCTCTCTCAGAGTACAGGGCACTTCCTGCTCCTTCATTCCATCTTGGAATGCTCCAGTCCTTCCTGCTAGGTCCAACCTTAATACTTAATTAATTACTAACTAATCTTCCTCACAACAAGAGCCAGTCAAAGAGACCAACTACGAGTAATTAGAGGAGGAGAAGGACTCAGACAAGGAGACAAATAAGTAGTGAGAAAAGTAGGAGACCTTCTAAAAAAGGATGATATCTGAAACTAAGAAGGGAAAGAGTAACCAACAGGAGGGAAAGATTGATGTTTAAATGTTGGGAGAATGAACTGATGAATGAACAAACGAATGAATGAAAAAAATCATCAGAAAAGGCAAGTAGGAGGCACTGGATTACCTCTGAAAACTTAATCTCTGTAAAGTTGTAGCAGTGAAATCTATATGGAGATAATATATGTAAATCATCTTATAAAGCTTAAAACACCATGCAAATTTTATTGTTATTATTATTATTATTATTATTAGTAGTAGTAGTAGTAGTAGTAGTAGTAGTAGTAGTAGTAGTAGTAATAGGAGTTAAGGAGAGATAATGAGAAAGTGGAGGCACTAAATGTAAACAGAAAGCCATTTTAAAATGTTGAACTTGATGGGGAGGACAGGGACAAGCTGGTGAGTCAGAACTAGGTGAGGTGACTGGGGCTTTGCCACAGTTGCTGTGGCAAATTTAAAGGGCATTGAAAATACCTAGGGTACTTTAACTATAGAAGCAACAAAATTTAGCATTTAGTCAGCACAGATTTTTTGGAATAGAAAAGTATCACCTAAGGTGAGCTCCTCTGCCCTACCTTCCTCCCAACTGTATAATTAGAATTTGCTCCCCAGAACTCTATTACCCGGCATCCCGTTTGTATGCTCTCGATGAATGCGAACGCTGCATGCCTACATACATAGGGAGAATATATTTTGATGTAACCCTGCCCTTCTCTCTCTTTTTCCAAGAACACAGCTGTGGAGGCTGGGGGGAGAGCTTGGCAGGAAAGTTTACTCACATGGTCATACTTAAGCTTTGTACTTCTATTTTTTTATTTCTTCTACTTCAAGTGATTACTAATAAATCTTATAAATATATAATTCTTGGAGTTATTGATATTAATTTAAATCTTACACAATCCTATATGATAGACACCTCCAACACTAATACCTCAGGGAGAGACTGAGTTTCCCAACCTGTGCCCAGGGCACAGTTATAGATGCATGCCTCAGACATAGCACTTCCTAGTTACAAATTTGCTGAATAGACAGAGAACTTTTTAGGGATTGGAAAGACTTCACTGTATCTGCTAGGTATTTGGAAGGAGCCAAGAAAGGGAGAGATGGAAGAGACAAAAGATAGGATTGCTAGAGTAAGATCATGAAAGAGGTAAGAAGGAATAGGATAAAGGGCTCAGAATTAGTCTCAGTTCTGGGCAAAGCTACCTCTTTTGTGATCAGAGGGAAAGAGGACAGAATGGGTAATCATGTTGAGAATTTTTGATGACTAGAAAAGTAGAGTTGAGGAAATTCTATCCATATGGCCACATTTTTAGTGATGTAGGAGATTAGGTCTTCTGCTTTATGTGGGGTGAAAAGTTTTCTAAGAACAGAGTCATTGTGAAGAATATCAATAAAGAAGAAGAATCAAAATGTTGGTGAAAAGGAAATAGGGATTCATTGTCTCAGGTACCCAGTTTATGATTTTTTTCATATAATTTATCAATTCTTGAATCTGGAATTTGTATTGGAAATGGGAGAGGCATGGACTTTAAGGGAGAGAGAGAACAGGTCTGAGCTGGCCAGACCTCTGAGCTCCACACCCTGGAAAGGTTTCAGGATCAGTCTTACCCTTGCAAATAGTCCTGGAACAAGTGTCCACCTGTCTCCATAGTCTTTCCTTTTCTACTACATGGAATGATCTCATCTGTCAGGACTTTTCATTCTTGGCCAGCTCTACTTGACCACAAGGGAGCACCAAAGAGTTTTCAACTGCTGTGGTGTGCACTGAATGAACCTGTGGTCTGTGGCTCAAGGTGGGTATGTGTTAAGTACACTAGCTAGAGATTGCAACTATGTAGTAGGGACACAGAGTAGTAAAAGACATAGGGATTGTATGTGTGTCTGAAATCATAACCTGATCCCCTCCCTGAAAACTCCCATAACCTGGAAGAAACTAGCCCAGTAGAAATGCCTCCTATATTTGACACATTCTAACAGAGACAGATGGGAGAAATACTTGGGAAACCATCTGCATGAGCTAAAGATCATAGACTTAGAATTGGAAAGGACCTAAAAGGCTATCTAGTACCCCTTCCAACCCCTTATTTTACATCTGAGGAAACTGAGTCTCAAGGAGGATAAGTGACTTGGACTATGTGGGATTTAAATTCATGCCCTCTGATTCTATAACATGCCATCAAAAGTCAGTTTTAGGTTCCTTTTAAAGAATTAAAAGCGCTTCATATTTATCTATCTCTGTTCCTCCTGATCTTTTAAAGCGTTTATTTTTTGCCTCTTGGTCTTCTAGCATTTTTTTATCTATATCAATCAGATTTGTTTACTAGAGGGGGCTAAAATGAGTCCTCAGTTTTAGTCCTCTAAATAGTCTCCTTTGCTTTTCTAAGCCTCAGTTTCTTTATTTATAAAAAGGCTCAAAGAAGGATCATAGGTTATCAAACAAGAACTAGATTTAGAAATCATTTAGTCTAACCCTCTCTTTCCAAAGAAGAAGAAACTGAGGCTGAAAAGGATTAAGCGATTTGTTCAGTAGAACACAGGTAGTGAATAGTGGAGGTAAGATTTCCAACCCAAGTCTGGGGCTGGCTCTCCCTGGGCAGCCTGTTAACTTGGATAACCTCTATTGCCACTTAATGCTCTAATTATCTATAAATCTATGATTCTAAGGTCTCTTCTATGAGTCTGTAGCCAAAACTTGCCTTGTAAGTTCATTACCATCTTCAAAAACATCTATGAAACACCTCCTTACTCTTTGCCACTGTGTGGAATGCTCAACCAAGAGAACTGAACAGACATAGTTCTTGCATGAATAACTCATCATTCAGCAAATATTTAAGCACTGGTTGTATGAAACGCATTGTGCTAGGAGCAGTTAGTGGAAATGGGAGTCCAGAGATTTACAGGAAAGTCTTTGCCCTCTGATAGTTCACATTCTAGTTTGGGAAACAAAATGAGACACACGAAATAGTATACAATGACACTTAATGGAACATCATAGGGGTCTAGACAATAAGAGATGCAGAGGAGGAAGAGGTTTCCATGGATTACAGTGGTCAGGAACTGGTTTATGGAGAAAGGGAGAAAACTAATATGGTAGGACAACAGAGTTGGGATTCCAAAAGACCTCAGCAGGTAAAACTATGGAGCAGACAGAAGACTATAATTTAATAGGAAGAAATCAAGAATCCTATAGTTAGGCCAACCTCCCCTTCAATTGCATAAAATGAAAAAAATGTGATTGTAAAGGACTCGGAAGATGTCTGAGAGGTTTGGCAGACTTAAAAACTCAAAATGAGGCAAAAGTGTTCTTTTACAGTCAAAAATTTAAAGTGATCTTAGGCTGAATGAATAGCAATATAGTTTCCTGTGCATGTGGTAATAGCCCCTATTGTACTCTGCCCTGGTCAGATTATAATTGCAGTATTATGTGCCCTTCCTGGCATTATCTTTTAAGAAGATTAGAAAGCTAAAGAATCTTTAGAAGAGGAGGAGGAGGAGGATGGTGAGGGGACTTGAAACCATGCTACAAAAGAAAGATGTAGTGTAGTGGAAAGATCCCTGGTCTCAGAATTAGTGGGCTTTGGCTTGGCCATTTACTAACCATGGGAGACCTTGGGCAAGTCACTTAATTGATTCTAAGTCACCAAACCTCTCTGAGCCTCAGTTTCCTCTTTCTAATATGGGGATAATAATACCTAGGTATATCTCTTAGTGTTGGGAGGAAAGGATTTTGTAAACTATACAGCCCTGTATAAAAGTGAACTGCCATTATTATGAGGATTGGTTGAAGGAGCTGGCACTATTTAGCCTGGAGAAGAGAAGACTTGGGCAGGGATATAATAGCTGCCTTCAAATATTTGAAGGGTTGTCTTTTAGAAGATGGATCAGACTTATTCTACTTGACCCCAAGGGGAAGACAATAGTTGCTACAGAGAAGGAGATTTCAGTTCAATAGAAGGAGAATTTCCTAATAATTTGAGCTGTCAAAGAGTGGAATGGGCAGCCTTAGGAGGTATTGTGTTCCCTAATGTTGGAGGTCTTCAAGTGGAGACTAGACAAAAATAACTCACATTTATATAGTGCTTTAAAGTTTATAAAGTGGATGGCCACTTATATAGAATGCTTTAGAGGGCATTTATACTTCAGTGAAGGGTTAGGTGACCTCTAGATCCCTTCCAACTGTGGTTTGTCATGACTCTGTGATTTTGGGTGAGCCTGATGCTGAGCTTTGAAGGATAAATAGGATTTAGGTGGTCAGAAACGGTAGCAGTGGTCCCCATTGATGATTGAGCAAAAGTGAATGGCAGTCAATAAATGTTTGTTGATGATTGATTGATCACTAATGGGAGGGAGGGGAAAACTGTACCCATGCCAGAAAAGAACAAGGCATCTAAACTACTGATCTAAGTCAGAATCATGTGATATCTAAAGCCCTTTTGATCTGAGCTTCTAATTTTCCTCTTCAGTGAAAGTTCAAAAGTACTAATGGTTTGAACTGTCAGCTGTGGCCACCTAGTGTCACTACTCAAGAGAAATGGCCCATCACTGCCACCCTGGAGTTGAGCTTTTGATTTCTCTCAACAATGAGGATGTGACTAGACAGCATGACATGTGACGTGAGGGTTTTAGTTGCCTGACTACAAGCTTAATATGAAGCAATGGCATAACCTGACTGCCAAAGAGTCAATGTCATCTGAAGGTACATTCATAGTAGCATGGTGTTGGCAGTGAGGGTTGGGGGATTGGGAATAGCTCCATTTTCCTGCCCTGGGAATTCAGAATTGAAAGCATTTATTAATATAGGCAGTGTGTGTGTTTGTGTGTGTGGGGGCAGGTATAGTCTCCCTCAATTCATCAGAGAATTTGACCTCTCCTCAAGTCCACACTTCTATGAAGCTACTGGCCTACTATTCTCTATCTCCTTCAATAGCTCCCATGTTATTCCTTCTTTGTTTCTATAGGAGGCTGCTATAGCTCTCTTCTACTGTAAAACTCTCTGATGGCAGCTTAGAACTCTTTGAACCCTTCCCCAAACTATCTCTTAATGGCCAGGCATAGACTTGTACAGAGTAAAGAAAGTATATAATGGGGAGGAGGATCTTTGCATTGCTATTGAATGCCCATATCTTGTGTTTTTCCCAATAAAGGGGAGAGATGCCCCTTTCTTGTTTTACTGGAAAAGGTCTTGGCAATCTGTTTTGTTTCACAGGATCTTAGATTTGGAGCTGGATGAGACCTTAGAGGCCATCCAGTACAACTTCTTCCTTTTACAGATAAGGAACTGAGGTGTGGAGAGGTTATGACTTTGTAAAGCCACGGAGATAGGAAAATAGGAGGTTCGGGTTTAAAGTCACTGCAATATGAGGAGATATGGGTAAAGGTTTCAGAGTCGGGAGACTTATACTGTCATCAGGTATTTGAAAAACTGTCATAGGGAAATGAGTTTAGACTTGTCCTTGTCCTTATCTGTAAAACTAAGGGAAAAGAGATGGAATAGAGGATTCCCAAGGTATTTTCTTGTGCTGAAATTCTGAGATTCTATGATTCATTAAGGTACTAGTGGCAAAACTGTGAAGTATGTGAAATTCCTGAAATCTCTTTCTCTTCCAGCAATCTTGATCTTAGGGGCCAACAGGCTCTTGCTAAACTGATTGCTGGTAATGGCTTAAGGAGATAGTTTGACCCAGAAGTATTCACATCCTTATAGGCAACTTTTGGCCTTTAAAATCCGAAGAAATGCATTTCTAATGATGGAATATCTATTGGGCCCCCAAGGAACTGAGGGAGGAAGGTAAGACTCCAAATTATTGTAAGAGGTTGTGTTTTGTACTGGATGAAGCAGAACTTTGAGAGTCAGGAGAAATGTTAGCTCATCAACCAACAAAGTTTCTGCAGAAGGACTGTGAAATGGCAGTGAGACAGGGCACACATTTGGATCTGAAGCCCAGTTCTGTTCTTCTTGTAGCTTGGCTCCATTGTTAGGCTACTTTTAGGGAACTGAGAGTTCTAAGAGCATAAATTGGTTGCCTTTTTTTTGGTGATGAAGGTCATAGTAAAATTGGCTTCAAGAAACTGTACATATCGATCTTAGCTCAATTCCCCCATTGCTCTCCTACATATATCGTAGATTCTATCCAAACTGTACTATTTCTCATCTCCCAAATATACTCCAGGCTTTTCTTCTTTGGTGTTTTTCCTTGTTTATTCTACTCAGAATTCTCTTCCCCCATCTCTGTCTGTTAAAATCCTCTCCATCCTTCAAAGTCCAGCTCAAAAGCTATCTTCTCCAAGAAACATCCCTTGATATCCTCAAACAGAAACAACCTCTCTCCCTCCTCTAAATGCTCAGAGGATTTTGCTATGCCTCTTGTCTCATGGTTTTTATCCTTCTTCTCCCCCTCATCCCATATGATAAGCTCTGTGAGGTCAGGGACTGTGACATTCATCTTTCTGTCCTTCATAGGGCCTTGTCCACAGCATGAGCTCAAGAATTATTGAACTGAATTAAACAAAACAATTCTGAAGAACAGGACAGGGAGATGTCTGAGCTCTTCAAGCAGGCAGTGGGAGGCATTTTCTGACTAAGCCCCGGGGATGTGCAAATAACACCTGGGAAAATACTCTCTGGAGATATATAATTCCATTTAGGCCTCTTGAAAAAATAAATTACAAAGGAAAATGAATATGTGGGTGGGGGTAAGGACTGTTTCACTTCTAACTTTGTTTCTCTAGTGACTGGCAGCACAATGCCTAGTCCAGAGTAGATGATTAATAAATATTGACTAATCGATTGATGGATTGGGGGTGGACAGGTGGGAAGAGTCTGGTGCTGGTGCTGGTGGTGGTGATAAGGAGAAGCCTGTGTTTTCTTGTTTGGAGACAAACTTTCCAGAGGAGGAAATGAACTATATTCCTTTGGCTTTTTTTTCCCTCAAGTCTGCTGTTATGTGTGCCTTGAGCTCTCTACCACCTCCCAGTCCTTCTGCTGAGACCTGTTGGTTCATAGGCTAAAGTTGCTTAATGTCTTTGGGATGAGACATAAAACCCAGGTCCCCACTATGGTCCATGCCAAGAATGGTCCCTGCAGCGCTTCCTTGCTGTAATAATCAGAGTCAATGTTAGCGACTCTGGTTCTGGCCTGGGTCCAGGTCGGGTAATTGCAATCTGCCCATTTGAACTCTCCTCCTGGGGCCACAGTTGGATGAAGTTGGTCTCAGCCTTGTGCTAGGGCTCTCTTTCAGCCTTATGCTAAATTGGCTGCAGGGGCTTTACTGTGGGGAAAAACAGCAGCTAGGTCCTAGGGTTGGGGGTTGGGAGAGGAGGACTGAGTTTATTCCAGAATGTCCAGGGAAAGTGGGCAGCTTCTCCAATACCCTGGGGGACACAAAGTATGATTTCACTGAACAGGTGTTTCTAAGCAGGATATAAAAGCATTAAGAACCTCCCAAGAGGATGGAAAAGCCCAGCTTGTCCTCTGCAGAAACTCAGCCCCCTCTCTCCTTGTTGGTCACCTTGATACATGCCAAATAAAGTGTGTTAGCCTCCATTGGGCAGAGCCAGAGAATGCATGGAAAGCGGAGGCATTATGTATCTAAAAGACTGTAGACCAATCTTGAGAGATGATGCCCCAGGGACTGCAAATAGCCACCTTGTAGCCCCTTCCAGCTGTCTCCTGCTACCAGAATAATGCAGGGCCCGGCAGCCTGGCATACGGTATTTTCTAGAAGAATGTCATCACTGTTCCTGCTTGAGCAGGCCCATTGTGTCCTCAGAAAGGTAGTAAGATAGATAAATATTTGGGGAGACAGTGAGGGAGAGAGATGAGCTGTAGGGAAATGTGAGTATTCAGTAAAAAAGAATGGCATTTTCCTGTGCACTTTCCTCTGGCTATGGAGCAAGATCATGACCAGGTTTCGGTTTCCTGGTGTGCCTCCACCAAAGTGCCATTAACTTTGAGTTCCTTCTAAAAATTCTCATCTTGGGAATGGAGCAGGGCTTAAAGGAAGATGTTCTATTCCCTTTGATAAAGATCAGAGTGGAGAAGGTAAGATCTTGACAGTTAATGGTCCTTGTCTTTCTGTGTTAAAGGGTGACTCTTAATTGCCTATCCAGGAACAAGAATCAAAGGGTTGAGGTAAGCAAGCCACAGGGTCGGACGGACTCTTCTGTTTGCAGAAAGATGAGAGGTGAAAACTGTGATCACTCACAAAAGACATCTCTGTTTCTTTAACCTGTTTAAACCATCAAGCAAGTAAAATGACAAACAGGTCTTCCTCATTGACACCAGGCCCTGCATTTCCTACTACTCAGAAAATGAGTCTGGTGGAATTTTGCTTGACTTCAAATTCAAAGTCTGAATGTGAAATTCAGACTTCCAGATACTAATAAGTGTGTCTGTGTGCCACATTTTGAGCATTTCCCTGTCTCCTTCTCCCCTACTCTCCTCCTCACCCCTGAGATACCCACAAAGGGGAACATTAAAAATATGGAGATGTGCTGCCATTGGGAAGAGAGGCCACCATCCATGAAAATGATTCTGTTGATGATGACGTTGTAAAGTTGGTTTTAGTCAGTATCTGAATGGAAGGCAGGGAAACCAATCTCTGTCTGTCTGTCTGTCTGTCTGTCTGTCTGTCTATCTGTCTCTCTCTCTCTCTCTCTCTCTCTCTCTCTCTCTTGCTGTCTTAAGGTATGCCAGAGGTTAGGACTAGAGTATTGCATACTATTTAACATGTGAAATATGATTTGTCTGTCTGGGTGTGTATAAAAAAAAGTCCCAATCCTGCTGTTGAGGAGTTTTGAAATGTAAATGTTTGCTAATGCTTTTCAGAAGACTGCTTCAGCTGGGCTCAGGGCTATGTGTAAAGAAATGTTGAAATGCATCATTTGTACAGGGCCAGAAGTCATCTGCTTGCCGATATTAATGCCCTTTAAAAATAATTTGACAGCGTGAAATCAGAGCACGCCTTGTACAAGGGAGTGACTCTCATCAGGCTCCTTAAGGCTCACCAGATTTTAATTGCTTTTAGATCTTGCAAAAAATGAAAACAAAAGGCTAGAACTTCAGTTTGCCCTCTACTTAGCTGCTGAACTGATCTTCTAAAACATTGACCAAGTCACCCCACAACCCACACTCAACAAACTTAATGGCTCCCTATCACCTCCAGAATCAAATATAAAACTCTCTGGTACTCAAAATCCTTCATAACTTGGCACCAAGCTATATCTCTACAGTCTTCTTACACATACTTTCCCCATATACTCTGTAACTCATTGCTCTTCCATAAACAAGACAAACCATCTCCTGATTCAGTGTTTTCTTAAACCCTTACCTTCTATCTTAGAATCAGAAGAACAGTAAGGGCTAGACAACTGAGACCAAATGACTTGTCTAGGGTCACAGAGTTGGGAAGTATCTGAGGCCACATTTGAACCCAGGACCTCCAATCTCTAGGTTTGGCTCTCTGTCCATTGAGACACTTAGCTGCCCCTATTCAATGTGTTTTTAATGGTTGTCCCCCATGTCTGGAATTTTGTTTCTCTTCTTTCCTGGCTAAAATCTCACTTTCTGTAAGAAATCTTTCTTGATGCCATACATTTTAATGCTAATGTTTTCCCTCTGTTGATTATTTCCAGTTTATCTAGTATATTTTTTGTTCATACATGCAAACATGTATGTACAGATTTTAGCCTCTCTGCATCCCAGGCAATACTACTCATCACTAAATTGTAGTTTAAATACATTGCTAATTTGATTTGTTAGAGGGAGTTTCCTATATACTGATGAAATTATAGTTCCAGTCTATACTAACCAATTATAACATTATAATATGATATTATAATTATGTACTACATTTTAATGTAATATATGAACTTATAATAATTTGTATTCAAATGATACATGTATTATAATTATATATTAATACTAAATCAAGAAAATCTAATAACATAATTATAACATGATATTATACTAAATAGTAATATCTCAGTGGAACTTTTGAGAAATGAGCTAGTGATCATATCATAGATTTGGAGATGGAAGGTACCATAGATGTCATCAGGTTTAATCCTTTCCTTTTACAGATGAGAAAATTGAAGCCCAGAGAGAATTAGTGAGTTACCCAAATTCATACAAGTAGTCCTTGGCAGAATATATTTGGACTTGATTCCTGTGACTGCAAATTCAGCATTCCAAGTTCACTCTCCATTGTACCATGCAGGTGGAGAATTATGTATTCTTGCATGTATGACGTCTCTTTATTTTCTTCCCACTTTTTCAAATTGGATAAAAAGAAATATTTCTAAAACTAAACACAACCACTTCCTTCTTTAATTAAAAAATATTTCCCCCAATTATATGTAAAAACTTTTAAAATTCAATTTTTTAAAAGTTTTGAGTTCATTTCTGCTTTCTTAAAGAGGTGATACCATATCACAGAACATTATAGAAAGGACCTTGGGCAGGCCATTTGTCCTTTGTTGACCTGTTTCCTCATCTGTAAAATGGGAGGTTGGATTGGATGATTTTAAAGATCCTTTCAATTTCTTTTCTGTTCCCTTCATATATTTTCTGAACAGGTTGGGCAGGCACCTTGAATAATAATAAGAATAATATATATTCTGTCTAAATACCTTAAATTTAATTTCATTTAATTTAAGTAAGGTGGGCAGATTTGTTTTTTGTTCTACAAAGGAATTTGCTCTCTATGTCAGTCTATACCTTGTGAAGGAATTAGAAAAAATTGTTAGTTGGAAGAGACTTTAGCAGCCATCTAGTCCAACTCATATGTTGAAAAATATACATAATAATAAACCTGAAAAGTAATGATTCAGCTCCTGCTTGAGGCCCTCCCAGAAGGAAGAATCACCATTGCTTCAGACAGGCCATTCCACTTTTGGACAGCTCACAGATGAGAAAACTAAGGCTAGAAAGTATAATGACAAGTCCATGGTCACACAATTAGTACATATCAGAAACAGGGGTTGAATCTGTGTGTCTCCTGACTATGGGCAGCTACATAGTACAATGGATAGAGTGTCAAGCCCGGAGTCAAGAAGACCTGAGTTCAAAGTTGGCCTCAGATACTTACTAGCTTTGTGATCCTGGATAAGTCACTTAACCCTGTTTGCCTCAGTTCCTCATTTGTAAAATGGATTGGAGAAGGAAATGGTAAACTAACCCAGTATCTGTGCCAAGAAAACCCCTCAAAGGGGTCACAAAGAGTTGGTCATTACTGAAAACAACAAGGGTTTAGACATCAAGTCTAAATTTGCCTCTTACCACTTTTATCCACTTGCTGCTTCCTTAACTCCAAAGTTAAGCTGTAGGAAAGATTTCTTTCTAATTTTGAAATACAGATGCCACAAATGTAAGTTGCCTATAATCTTGCTTGCCTTTCAGTTAGGCGATGGTAAATATTAAAAGTAAAATCTAAGGCACTTCTAAGTCTGTAGCAAAATTAATTTTATTATAGTTATTAATGCATCTTCTCAATATATTTGGTAAACTATGGAAATAACACTATCTAACCTGATCACTGAATTTATCTATATCTACAACTATGTCATCTATTTTAAAATACCACTCAGAGATTCATTTGGAATTTGGTGGCAGCTATTAATAATTTTCTTATTAACAGAAAGCAACAAAGAAGACTGGGTTCTCTGTGGGGCTAAATCAGACAAGTCTAATCCTTTCAAATGACAGTCCTTCAGATACATGAAGGCAGTTATTATATCCTTTTGAGTCTTCTCTTCTCTAGGCTAAACATTCTCAATTTCTTCACAAGATGGAGGGAACCTACAGATAGAAGAATAAAATCGTTGTCTGTTGAATAAGGAGATGAGCAGTTGATCTAGGGAGGAAGACAATAATAGCTGATAATTGGTCATTTGTGAAGTCTTCAAGATTTGCGAAAGCACTTTGCTATCAGGAGAATAAAATGCACCTTTAAGAAACAGCAACAACAATATAAACAGGGATGTAGTGTAGAAAAAGTAAAAAATTAAAAATTAAAAAAAAAACCGTCTGAGGAGGCAAAGGGCAGTCCTGGGGGACGGTGTGCAGAGAATGTCAAAGAGGAGAGGGGGAAGAGGGATAGTTGAACACTCTGAGCTAAGTACTAGAAATGAGATGTTTCTCAAAAAGGAGGAGTGAGATTTTTCAGGACTTTGGGGATCTGGCCTTATAGTTTGGGGATCTGGTCTTGGCCCTGTGCTGTTTAATATAGGCTTCAATTATGTGATATTATTAAAGATATATTTGGCAAAGTTATCAGATTTTACAACATTTTAGATGACCAAGTGCCTGGCACATTGTTAATTCTTAACTTTTGACTATCCAAAAAGATCTCAACAGGCTTGAATGTTAAGGTAAATATATTAAGATGAAAGTCATTAGGAATAAGCGTAAAGTTTTAGACTTGGGCTCAAAAAACCAAAGAAATACAAAATGGGAGAGGCATGGCTAGAGAGTAGTCTTTGCCCCCCCCCCCCCATCCCTACCTCTTGAAGCAAACATTCATAGTCAAACAAAACTGATTTCCACATTGGTTATGGTCAGAAATATATGTCTCATTCTGCATCTTAGATCCATCTCCTCTGGGTCAGGAAGATGGATAACATTCTTCATCGTCAGTTCCTTTGAATCATGTTTGGTTACTTTATTGATCAGAGTTCTTAGATCTTTCAAATTTGTTTATCTTTACAATGTTGCTCTTATTGTTTACATCGTTTTAAAAAGACCTGGGAATTTTCATGGAATGCAAGGTCAAAATGATTCAATAATGTGTTTTGGTAAGCCAAAAAAACTTATTTGATTAAGAAAAATCTAGTATCTAGGACTGTTCTACTGTATTCCAACAAAAATAATGATGATAATGATTGTGAGCTTTTATATAGCACTTTAAGGAGAGCCAGGCCTAGAGACTGGAGGTCCTAGGTTCAAGTCCGGCCTCGGACACTTCCAGCTGTGTGACCTTGGGCAAGTCACTTGACCCCTACTGCCCACCCTTACCACGGTCCCTAGCCCGGATGAAAAAGGAGGAGGGTTGGGCCTGGGGCTAGCAACCCCACCCTGTAAAAACTACATCTGCTAAAGAAACTGCAACCTAAAGTAGGAGCAGCTGGGCTAGCTCAGTGGATTGAGAGCCAGGCCTAGAGACGAAAGGTCCTAGGTTCAAGTCCGGGCTCAGATACTTCCCAGCTGGGTGACCCTGAGCGACTGTGTGTCCCATTGCCTACTGGTTGTGGCCCTATGCTCCTAGAATGGAGTCCCAGGATAAAAAAAAAGTTTGCAAAGTTCTTTATAGATATTATCTCATTTGACTGTCACAATAATCCTGAGAGATAGATCCTATTATCATCTCTATTTTCCAGGTGAGGAAACTGAGACATGACTTGCCCAGGACCATATAGCTAGTAAGTGTTTCAGACTGGATTTCAACTCAGTTTTTCCCGACAGTGTAGCCTAACTACACCACTCGTACAAAGTAGTTTAGTTTCTCCATGCCATGTTTTAGGAAGGATTTTGAGGAGTTGGAGAGTGTGTGCTGAGAAAAGTGATAAGATGAGGAGAGTAGAGAAATCACTCCATTTAAAGGTCAGTTTAAGGGACTAGAGCAGGGGTCAGCAACCTTTTTGGCCGTGAAAGCCATAAACACCACATTTTTTAAAATGTAATTTCGTGAGAGCCATACAGTGCTCATAGGGTGTGCTCCTGTAATGACGCCTGAAAAAAAATTGACTTTATGGCTCCTGCAGAGCCATATCTGGGGGGCAGTTGGGTAGCTCAGTGGAGTGAGAGTCAGGCCTAGAGACAGGAGGTCCTAGGTTCAAACCCGGCCTCAGCCACTTCCCAGCTGTGTGACCCTGGGCAAGTCACTTGACTCCCATTGCCCACCCTTACCACTCTTCCACCTATGAGACAATACACCGAAGTACAAGGGTTTAAAAAAAAAAGAGCCATATCTGGCCCTCAAAAGAGCCAGATATGGCTCAAGAGCCATACATTGCTGACCCCTGGACTAGAGCAAGGTATAAGGAATATAAATTGAAAGAAAAGTGCAGATTTAGGCTTGAAGCAGGGAAAAACTTCCTAATAATTAGAGCTACTTAAAAGTGGGACAAGTTAGCTAAAGAGATAGTGCATTCAAACAAAGATTGAAGGACTCTTTTGCTTATATGATAGAGACAATTCCTGATCTCATTGGGATTGGATTAGATGGCCTCTGAGGTCCCTTTCAATTATACTTTTCTCTGAAATATAGGAAACTGGAAATGAGTCAGAGCTGAGCCCAGCTTCTAGGGAGTTTTGGAAGGAATAGGAGCAAGTCAGGGTACTCAGATCTGGAAAGATATGGATAATTCCAAGAGCCTGGGCCATGTGGGGTGATCCCCTAGAGAAACTGTCGATTTATCAGGATCATGGAGTATGTTCTGATAGAATCTTAAAAGGGAAAAATAGAAAAATAAGAGATTTCCTTTCTCCTTTCTGACCCTTCACACACACACACACACACACACACACACACACACAGAGATAAGGTGAGCTCATGTTCCCACATTGTGTTGGCCAAATGGAATTGCCACTAATGTCAGATACTTCAGGAAATACCTCTCTCCCTTTCCTTACCTAGACAAATATATGTCATCTGAAGTGTATGGGTTATACAGAAAGGACTAGCATCGCTGGTATGAAGGTTTTATGAACCTTTTTCAGGGTTGCTTTTCTTCCTTTGGTGTCTACCTGTCACCCACTCTCACCTGTGGTTCTAAGAAGCTGTAGCATTCAAAGCAGCCACACTACAGTAAAACCATCTCAGCAGATGGTCTAAATCAGTTTGAGGATAACTGACAGAGCTCAAATCCATAGGTAGGTTAGGGGAATGTCTATCAAAACATGTAAAGACTTCCCTCGGTGAAATGGACAGAAGAGAACATCCAACTCCTGTAGATTCTGTTTTGGTAACATCTCATATAGTTCCCCTCCTCTCCTCTGAATTACTACCACCTTTCTATAGACTCTCATCGCTCTATTTTTTGCATGTAAAATATGTTTTATTGTTCTTTAAAAGAGCTTAGAGTTTGTTTGGAATCAGGCTGCACACTTCTCAATCAGTTCAACACCCATGAAGATGGCACAAGCAGGTGCTATGGAATGTCAAGAGCTTAGTCAGACATTGAAGATACCAGCATAATCCACTGCATCACAGTCCATCTCCAGTCATCCTGACTTTTGTCTAGCTTCTGGAGTTGAGTGATTCTAGAAGAGAGAGCAGAGGCTGATGTCTTTGTGCCACTCTGCCTCACTTAAATCCAAGTACAAGTCAAGATATCACCCTATGTCACTGGGCTACTGTGAGAATAATATAGTGTAAAGTATATAAAGTGCATTGTGCTTTTGAAGCTTGTTATATAAATGTGAGTAATCATTATTATTGTCTATTGATTAATAACTGGAGGAACAATAGATGTATAACCCTTTGGGGACATTGTATTCTGGTTCCCTCCAGAAGAATATTTCTTACTCTCCAGAGGCTATAATTTTTAGGAGCAGGTGCTATAGGGATGGATAAATCCATGGGCACAATCTTAATTCTGGATCCCTGAGGAAATTTTGAAAAGTGCTCTCTTGACTTTCTGATAGTTGTAAGATAAATCCTAGAGAAGATGAACTTTAATTAGAAACTGAGTAAAATTTAGACCCATGGTAAAGAACAAACAATAACCTTTTTCTGTTCTTGATCATAATGCTTTCTCCATCATTTTTCATACATTTCCCATGCAGAATGAAATGACTCCAGGATGTGCAATTTGACTCAGCATTAGGAGTTTCATGTCATGTCTGTAAATGTCCCTTGATGAATAAACAGAACTTGTATGAGATTTGACTTGAGACTTGGCTAATCTCCCAGGGATTGCCTTGTAGGATCTCCTTGGTTAGTACCAAATAGAAGAACCTTTGTTTAAATGATGGGGAAGAATCAGAAAGACATGCACTCATTCCCTAGGGCAAGATCCAAGATTTGGAGATGACTAGATTTGAAAGGAGATAGGCAGCAATGCCACATAAACTAGAAGGAAAGAATAAGAGAAAAGTAGAAGGTCATAGAATTTACTTCCTCAAATCAAGCAGATTCTTGGTGGTTGATAGTCCTTCTGTGAGAAAGGTCCTAGGAACTATATTAGTATAGAAAATAGATTCCTTACTCTCTCTCATCCCTGACATCCAACTCCTGTGGATTCTACTTTGGTAACATCTCTTATGTATGTCCCCTTCTCTTCTCTGAATTGCTACCACCTTTGTATAGACTCTCATCACCCTATATCTGGACCATTTTAATAATTTTATAGTTGGTCTCCTGCCTTAATTAATTCTCTCCTTGCTCCATTCAGCAGAATACCCTCCATTCAAATGTCAAAATGATCTTCCTAAAATGTAGAAGACCACAACACCCTCCTAGTCAATAAATTCCATTGGCTCTCTTTCATCTTCAGGTTCAAATGTAAAACCCCATTTTATTGTTAAAATCCTTCATAACCTGGTCCCTTTCTGTCTTTCTTTATCCCTTATTCTCTTCTAAGCAACCTGCAATCCAGCAACACTGACCTTCTTGTGTTCTTCACATATATAACAGACACTCTAATTCCCAACTCCAGACATTTTCACTGTCTGTCCCCCATGCTAGGAATTCTCTCTGTCCTTATTTCTGTCTCCTTGCTTTTCTGATTTCCTTTGAGCCTCAGCTAAAATCCAACTTTTGATATATCCCACTACCTTTCCCAGTCTTCCTTAATGTAGTGCCTTCCCTCTAAGATCATCTGCAGTTTATCTTGTATCTTTTTGTTTATTAGTAGTTGTTATCCACATTAGGCTGTGAGTACTTTGTAAGAAGGGGCTATTTTTGTCTTTCCTTGTATCATCAGCACATATATATACTATATACTAGCATATAGTAGGTGCTTAACAAATGCTTGAAGGTGAATGGAACCAAGGTTTTCCCTGGAAACAAGGTGCCTTCTCCTGGGCTGGAGAATGTGAGAAATGTATATAATTAATAGACCATAGACTTTCATTAAATCAAGGTGAACATCATGGCCACAGACTGATGAAAAAAAGACCCTGAATCTACTTTAGGATTAGAATATTTAATTTATAGTGGCTTTTTTCATGGTAGCAAAGAAATGGAAATTGAGGGGATGTTCAATAACTGGGTAATGGCTGAACAAGTTGTGGTATAGGATTATGATGGAATATTATTGTACTATAAGAAATGATGAGCTAGAGGATTTCAGAAAAACCTGGAAAGATTTACATGAACTAATACAAAGTGAAGTGAGCAGAACCAGAACATTGTACACAGTAATAGAAATATTATCTATGATCAACTGTGAACAACTTAACTATTCTCAGCAATAAAGTGATCCTAGATAGACCCAAAGGACTCATGTTGAAAAATACCACCTACCTCCAGAGAAAGAACTGATGGAGTCTGATGCAGATGGAAATATACTATATTTCACTTTCTTTATTTTTTTTTGTTTGAGTTCTCTTCTACAAATGATCAATATTAAAAATGTTTTATGACTGCATATTAAAATCTATTTCAGTTTGCTTACCATCTTAGGGAGTGGGGAGGGGAAAGAGAAGGGAAAATAATTTGGAACTTAAATCTTTTTTAAACCCTTACCTTCTGTCTTGGAGTCAATACTGTGTATTGGCTCCAAGGCAGAAGAGTAGTAATGGTGGTTAAGTGACTTGCCCAGGGTCACACAGCTGGGAAGTGTCTGAGGCCAGATTTGAACCTATGACTTCAGTCTCTAGGCCTGGCTCTCAATCCACTGAGCTACCCAGCTGCCCCCAGAACTTAAAATATTAAAAAATCTTAAAATTGTTTTTACATGTTATTGGAGAAAATTAAAATATTATTAAAAGAAAATAAAAAAGAAATAATATTAGGCATTTAAAAATGTAATTAAAATACTTAGTGTCAACCAGTTGTTTGATTTACTCTAACTTTTAAGGCAATAAGACATAGTAGATGAAATGCTAGACTTGGAGTCAGGAGGACATGGATTCAAATCCTGCTCCTAATACTTAATAGCTCATGTGGTCATAAGCAAGGCATTAAACTTTTTTGAGCTTTAGTCTCCTCATTTAGAAAACAAGAATAATGACAATGGTAATACCTGTCTGAGAGTTGTTGTTGAGGCTCATATGAGAGATAATATACAGAAAGTGCTCTATAAATATCAGTTATTGTTTTCGTTTGCTCTCTCCATATTTGGCCACTTACTCTTCCATTCAGGGATTGTGATACCACAGGGCTAGGAAGGGGGGAGATTTTTTATGTAAGTATGAGGCCTCCTGGCTCATCCCTCACTACTGTGAGAGTGGCTAAGAGGAAAGCAGTTCAGTTCAATAAACATTTATTAAGTATATGTTCCAGGGACTATATTGAATGTTGGAGATATAAAAACAACTCAGTTTTCAAGGAATTTACACTATTTGGGGAGAAAATGTAAATAGATAAGTAAATATAAAATAATTTGAGGAGAGAGAGCTAATCTCTTGATGGAGAGAAGGGGTAGAATCAGGAAAGGATTCATGTAGGAGGTGCCACTTGAACTGAATTTTGAAGGAAGTTAGGGATTTTTCTGTAAAAATATACACACATATCCATGTGTTTTTTCATTGATATCTTTTGTTTTTAATATCACCTTAATTTCTAAATCTCTTCTCTTTCCCTACCTGAAAAGCCACCTCTCGTAATATGATTAAAAAGCAAAGATTTTATGAGGCAAAGATGAGGAGAGAGTCCATTCTGGGTATAGGGGGCAAGTCTCTATAAAGGCATACAAGACAGATATAGGGTGTCAAGTTTAAACAGTAGTAGGCCAATTTGCCTAGAATGTTAAGTTCATTAAAAGGATTATTACAAAGTAAATCAAGAAAGGGGGGGGGGGTAGAAGCCAAATTGTGGAATACTTTTAAATGGCAGACTGAGAGAATTTATATTTTATCCTAGAAGAAATAGGGAACCACTGAAGTTTCTTGAGCAAAAGAATACCATAGACAGAGATATGTTTAGAAATATTAATTTTGGGAAGATAGATTAAAGAGAGGAGATACTGGATGCTCAAGAAACCAATTAGGAAACTATTGAATGGTCTACATTACAGGTGATAAATGTGTGAATTAAATCACTGGCCTTGTGAATAGAGAAAGAAATAGATGTGAGAGATACTGGGGAGATAGAAGTGGTGAGATTGATAACTGTTTGGATATGATATGGGGATGAGGTGTGAGAGAGTAAAGAATTAAGGATAATTCTGATGCTAAGAACTTGACTGGCTGAAAGTATACTTTCAACAAAAACTGGGAAATTTGGAAAAGGGAACAAGCCCCTTACAGATCATGCTATAGCTTGTCAAAGGTCAAACATTTTAGCAAGAAGGATCATGAGTTCCACTTCAGGCATGTTGAATTTGAGATGCTTTTGGGACATCTAGTAGAGAATGTGAAGCAGGAATCTGGCAATCCAGGACTAGGACTCAAGGGAGATCTTAGGGTTGGAATTGTGTCTAAAAGGAAAGTGATGATTGACATTGTCCAAAGCTGCAGAGTGACCAAGTTAAATGAGGACCAAGAGAAAGTTATTGGTTTTAAGAGTTAAGAGATCCTTGGCAACATTAAAAAAGAGCATTTCACTTGAGTGGTTGGGGCAGCAGCCAGATTGCAAGGTAGTGAAAAGTGAGTGGGTGGTAAGGAAGTAGAAGCAGCAAATGTCAATGAATCTTTCCAGGAAACTGGCTGTGAAAGGGAAAATACATAGAATGGGCAGTATCTTGAAGAGATGACAGAATCAACTGAAGTATTATATATATGTATATATAGACAGATAGGCAGATAGGTAAAGCTATCTATCCATCTATATCAGACCCCTTGGTATAACGTGGGTCTAGCATTGAAGAAGGACTTCTCAGGCTATTTAGCAGTCCAACCTCCTAATTTAAGAATGAGGCTTTGAGAGGTTAACTGACTCCCCCAAAGTCACATAGGTGGGATCAGAGGCAGGATAATTCAGGTTCAAGTTCCAAGAGGATATATAGGAAGAAATGGTACAAAGGGCACAAATAAAGGATTTTACCTTTCCAAGGCATTTCATCAGAGCCTCGATCAAAGGAGAGAATGTGAGAAAATGTAAGAGGAATTTTGAAGTAAAGAATGGAAGGGCTGGGAAGAGAGCTCTAAGTTGATTGTAATATTATGGGGAATATTTAGAAATATCAAAAAAACAGGCAATAGTAGAGGTTCTTCATCTGGTGTCTTGAATTTGTTTTTGTTTTTAATATTTTAATGACTATTCCAAAGTAATTTGATCACTTTTCAATCTGTTGCATTTTATAACATCATTTAGAAAAGGGATCAATTGGTTTCATAGCATTGCCTTGGTGGTGCATGACACACAAAAAGGTTAAGAACACTGCAGTACACCAAGAAGGTGTTAGAGATGAAACTGGCCTGGTGCAGAGAGCCTGAGCCTTGTAGGGAGAATCAGCATTTATAGTGAGCTGTGTAACTCAAAATTAATATATATCATGTTTCATGTTCCAGTATGAGATCCTGGGTTATAAGACACTTGCACTGAATTCTCTGACCTTTAAATGATCATTAGGATGTATAGGAGTGTATTTATTGTTTGCCTTGCTTGTTAGAATTTGGTTGATGGTCCTCTTCTCATGACATATATGATTGTGTCCAAAGCAGAGGTGAGAGCAATAAGATCACAAGCTGTAAAAGATGTAGAGAGGGTGGCTGAATTATGATTTGACTCTGACTGGTATGATACAGTGGAATTAGATTCAGAACTGGTCTTAGAGTCAGAGGATCTGGGTTCAATTCCCACCCTTGCTAATTACCATCCATGTGACCTTGAACAAGTTTTCAACCTCTTTGGGTCCCAATTGTTCATCTCTAATGAGGGAATTAGGCTATATGACCTCTAAAGACTCCTTCCAGCTTTAGAGCTATGATCCTGAGACCTTCTGAGCCTCAATCCTAAAGGATAGTTCTTGTAGGAAAGAAAAGGACCTTTGAGCCAGGTTGCAAAGTCATTGAAAATGCTGAAAGACTGAAATTAGGTGGCAACAGTAAGGATGTGAAACTTTACTTAACACGGTCATCTCTTAATGAACAACAGGTGAATAATGTGATCAATAAATCATTGTTGACACATGGTTTGATGGAAATATGATTGGGGATGTTGACTTTAAAATGATCCCTCTATTGCAAATATTAATAATGTGGAAATAGGTTTTGAACAATGAGACATATAAAACCCAGTGGAATTGCTCGCCAACTCTGGGAGTGGGGAGGAAAGATGGAAGGGAAAGAACATGAATCATGTAACCATAGAAAAATATTCTTAATTAAATAAATAATGGAAAATAGAAAAATAAATCACTGTTGAATTGAAATAATTTTAAAAAGTGAAGCTTTAATGATGGAATATCTAGCACAGGGCAATGGGGCAAGCCAGCAGGGGAAATATTCTAGAAATGAGGCAGGCCTCCTTTAGTTATATATTCTTCCTTTGTGCAAAGCTGGCCTGTTCATAGAGTTTCTATTCCTCTGTATTTACATATCTGTTGCTGTTTTGTGTTACCAAGGAGATTAGGACACCAGAGGTAAATGCCTATTGGTTTCAAGAGGCTTTTCTTTCCTCTGTCTCCAGTGGTCAGTCAACTCTAGATTCTAAGCTCCTTGGCAACACTAAGACCACATAACCCAGGCATTTTGTATCTGCTTATATGTATACTTATTTCCCGATAGATTATAAACTCTTTGAGGCCAACAATTGTTTCATTTTGTCTTTGTGTCCCCAGCACCTGATACAATGTCTGGAACACAGCAGGTACTTTAAAATTGCTTTTTGATTTGTCTGACTGAAGTTCAGGAGATCTCACCAAATGAATGAGAGCACTTCGGGTTTAATTAGTCGGGGCTCTATCAGAAACCGACTCAAAGGCTGCTTGGGCCAATATCTCTGCTTTAGAGAAGAAGCTCCCTCTCCTGGCATAACTCATCTCCCTTTTCTTGACCTGGGAGCCTGCTATAAAGGATCCATCTGTCTTTGGGATGACGGGAAGGCACAGACTGGACATCTCCAGGGAGTTCCTCTTTCCTTTCCTGGACCAGAGTGGTGAAGAAGATAAAGAGCCTCTTTAAATACCTGTCATGAATCGAATCATTCACATCAGCAGATGGTGGGGGAGAGAGGCTAATTGGAAACTCCTGTAGCATATAAAACAACAACAAAAAAAGCAAACTAAATGATGTCATTATCAGGTGTGCAAAGGAAAGCACCGTCTGTCTCTGGGCAGACCTGAAAACTGTAATGGCTCAGAGAACAGGGCTTCTGCCTAGGACTTAAATAGAGGATGAAATTCTTCTCATGAAGCAGAAGGAGTAGTTCGCTAGCATTTGCTGCTTGCTTAGATCACCTGCAGAGAAGGGCAGTGTAGGAGGAGAGAAAAGAGCTGGATACTCATTCTAGATTTTAAATATTTAACAAATGTCTCAGGCATCCTTCTGTCTGCTCTGGAATCTTAGTAGAAGACTCTGTTGTGATCTGCCAAGTTTTTTGAGTTAAGTTTTAAGTAAACAAATTGACTCCCCCCATGGGATAAAGGCCCTGGGTGATATTTTAGAAACTAATTCACAGACCCCAGAATAGCAACCTCTGAGTGTTGGATTTAGGGTCAGAAGGATTTTAGTCTGAATCTCAACTCAGATACTTAGTAGCTATGTAAACTTACAATACAATTCCGTGCTGCAATTTCTGTAAAATGAAGGAGTTGGACTTCAGGGTCTCTAATGATCCTTCCAGATCTAAATAGAGAATCCCATGAGAGCAAGGGAAGGCCAAGAAATGATAGAGAGGGTAGAGGTGCGCAAAGAACCATGCCCTGAAAACAGTGATAGATATACAGAATTGGAAAGAGCCTCAGAGGTGATCCAGTTCAATCCAACGAAGCACAAATTCCCTGTCAAATGGTCATGTAACCTTCCCTCGTAGACTTCTGGTAATGGGGATTCTGTGATCTGAGAGAGTTCATTTCACTTAAGGGCAATTTTAATTGTTAGAAATCTTTCCTTTACATAGAACTGAAATTTGTCTCTGAAATTCTAAGCCAGTGCTTTCAGGTCTTTTGTCTGAGGTGAAGCAAAATGAGTCTTAATTCCTCTGCCACATTAATGACACTTCCCATATTTGAGGGTCATTATCATCTCTTTTTCAGACTCAACATACCTAGTTCCTCCAACTATTCCTTGTATGGAATGGCTTCCAGTTTGCCTACCATCCTGGTCATTTTCTATTGTTCTTGCTTCAGTTTTTCAACATCCTCCCTGATAGGGCAGCTAGGTGGCTCAGTGAATTGAGAGTCAGGCCTGGAGACAGGAAGTCCTGGGTTCAAATTTGACCTCTGACACTTCTTAGCTATAGACCCTGGGCAAATCGCTTAACTGTCATTGTCTAGCCCTTATCACCCTTCTGCCTTGGAACCAATACACAGCATTGATTCTAAGATAAGAAAGTAAGGGTATCTATCTATCTATCTATCTATCTATCTATCTATCTATCTATCTATCTATCTTTATATATCTATATCTATATCCTTTCTGAAAGACCATAGTCAGAACTCAACAGAATACTTCGAATGTGGTCTGTCCAAATCAGAGTACAATAATCTAGATCCTACCTCATTCTGCAAACACAGTCTGAGGAAAAAGGGAAAGCATGTTCTAATAGATAAAGAACTGGCTTGTGTGTCGGGAAGAAGAGCATTCCTGTCCCACTAGTGAAATATAATGACACTTTAATTTTATCTTCTTACTTTAAATCTTTGTTTAGGGCTGCTCCTGCTCTTTCTGTGTGCTTACTTGTCTTGAATTTCATTTTCCTAATAGCACTTTTCTTTTATATTTCCTAATGTGAAGCTTCTTACATTTGTATAATTATACTGCTCTGTTTCTGTTTTTGCATTTCCAGCAGTCTAGTCTAATGCCTGGTACACAATAGGTATTTAATAGATGTTTGTTGAATTGAATTGCTATTCTTCCCCATTCCACAGATCCTCTAGCAAGAATCTACCAAACTTATTTCCTTTAGGTTTTTTAAACATTTTATGGGGCCCAGTAAAGCATAAGACCCCATCCTTCTCCCACAGCATATGGCTTGTCTACCTACATTTTCATTCATACATTTCATCATTTATCAGTTTTGCTTCTTCCTTAGGGGTGTCATCATTTAACGTATCCCTCTACCATGAATATTTCCATTGCTCTTTGGGTCACTGGCAACATCGATTCCTTAGATGTTGTGATGTTCTCATATTTACCATGTTTCAATTTGGGGAAAATAGGTGCCTTTAAAAGGTAGGTCTTTGTGTATAGGAGCAACTTGAAATAGTTAAAAATATTACATCATTTCCTCAAATACAACTCATTCTTTTTCTAATTCAATCTTGATTACAATTCATTGTTCATCTATAGTATTTGCCCAAATGTTTTTAGATACAATGGATTCTCTAGTGATATTTCAATAAAACTTAAATATTAGAAACTGTTGGAATATTACCAGCCATTAACACAAGGGAGACCTGGATTGTAGATTTAATAATAATAAAAATTAGGGGCAGCTAGGTAGCTCAGTGGACAGAGTGCCAGGCCTGGAGTTGGGAAGACTTGGATCCAAATTTGACCTTAGATCACTTCTTAGTTGTGTGACCCAATTGCCTAGTCCTTCCTACTCTTCTGCCTCGGCACTAATACTTCTAAGACAGAAGGTAAGGGTATAAAATAATTATAATTATCACAGTGATTATCATAATAATAGCATTTACATATTGCTGTATGGTTTGCAAAGTGCTTTACAAAGCATTTCATTTTAACCCTGCATCAGCTCTGGGAGTTTGATGCTTAAGTTAGCCCCAATCTTACAGATGATGAAATTGAGGTAGACAGTGGTTAAATGACCATACAACTAAAAAGTACTTGAGGCTGAATTTGTACTCAATACTTCTTCATTCCAAGTGCAGAACTTTAGAGGTTATCTAGTAAAACCCCCTTGTTTTTTCAGAGACCCAAAGAGATTAAGTGACTTGCACAACTACAGAGGTTAGACCTTCCTTCTCAATCCATTCATGGAGAGTTTCTTCTAATATATGAGAAAATAAGCATTTATTTGAAATGAAACCTGTCTTTCTCTATGTTAAAGATCAAAGGCATGATATTAACAAAGTTCATCTGTGATGCCTCTTGGTAACCCTCTTGCCAGTCTGGTTGTTGTTTCCTCTAAACTCCCAAGTTCTTTTCTTGTTTTCTTTTCCCATAAGGGCCTAGGGATCAAATTTTGAAAAATCTAATAACACCATAAAATTAATTCTCTTCTTAGTTGTTAGCTGATACAAGGCTAAGAAGTTCCCCCTTCCCCAAAAGCCTTCAGACCCAATGGACCCATCTCTGAAAGTGGGATTCCTGATAGGAGGGAAAGTTTTTTGGAGGGGAGGGAAGGGAGGAGGAGGTTTGTTTGGGGTTTTTTTAAAGCAATTTTAAAATCACATAGCAGAAATTTGACTACTTGAGGGAGTGAAATGTTCCCCCCAAACTCTCCTATTCACCATTGATTACCTTAGAAAAGCATTCAGGAGGTTTGCAGCAAAAAGCACTCTGTTGACTGACTCTTGTTTCCCATGTGCTGTAGTCCCTGCTTATGCAGAAACTGGGGAATATTGCTTCTCAGTGGCACATTTTAATTTTTTGCAGAAATCAAGGAATTCCTGCTGCATACAGATTACAAAAGTAGCTTAATGGCCCAAACAGCATTACCCATGTCCATAAAAATAACAAGTAAAGAGGATTTTGCTGTATTTTTCTTCCTGTCTTTTAGTAAGCAGCAAAGTACCCAGTGATTTAAAATGGAACAGAGTCACAGGCCTGGTGGTGACAGGCAGTACTAAAAAGGAGCCACTGTGGATATGAAGGGCTTTTAGGGAAATCAGGGAGAAGACTGACAGAGGTGAGAAATAGTCTTCAGAATAAAAATACCATGTATGAAGATGATCTGAGCATTTGTAAAAGAAGAGAGCATTGATTCTCTCCAGGATTAGCTTTCCTGAAATCTAAGAATTTTATTTTAGAACAGAATCTTCCTTATTCAATAGGTGAGGTCACTATAACTCAGAGAAGGAAACCACTTGCCTAAGATCATACTGTAAATTGTTGACTTTTTGGTGACTTAATGAGAAACCTGGGATAAGAGTTCAGGAAGGCACTAGAGTGGAGGGAGTGTTGAATTTGGAGTCAGAGACCTTTGTATTTACTTCCAGTGTGACCTTAAATAAATCACTTAATTTCATCACACATGTTTCTGCTTTGTTAAGGTGAGTGGTAAAATTAAATTTAAGGCTCTTTTAAAAAATACATATTTAAAAATTTATTTTATTAAATATTTCTCAAGTACATCAAAACACCTTTAATATTCATTTATAAATTTTTTTACTTACAAATTCTCTCTTTTCTGATATGATATCAGTTATACATGTGAAGTTATGTAAAACATATTTCTATATTAGGCATGTTGTAAAACACAAAATGCAAAAAAACGAAAGAAAACACAGACTCATCCCACCTCAAACTCAAGAAAAATAAAGAAAATGAAAAAAGTACTCTTCAATTTGGCCAAAGAATTCATCAGTTCTTTTGAGGTGGATAGCATTTTTCATCATGAGGCCCTTGGAATTGTCAGATCACTGTCTTGATTAGTGCTTAAGTCTCTTGACTTGTTGAAGATCAGAGATTCTTTTGAAAAATTTCTCAAACTCTTATCTGCTATCTTAGTATCAATTCTAAGACATAAGAGTGGCAAGGGCTAGGCCAGGGGTCAGCAACGTATGACTCTCGAGCCATATGTGGCTCTTTTGAGGGCCAGATATGGCTCTTTTTGCAGGAGCCATAAAGTCAATTTTTTTTCAGGCGCTGTTACAGGAGCGCGCACTGTGAGCACTGTACGGCTCTCACGAAATTACATTTTAAAAAATGTGGCGTTTATGGCTCTCACGGCCAAAAAGGTTGCCAACCCCTGGGCTAGGCAATCAGAGTTAAGGGTCTTGCCTAAGGTCACACAGCTAGGAAGTGTCTGAGATCAGATTTGAACACAGCTCCCCCTGACTCCAGGCATGGCACTCTATCCATTGTTCTACCTAACTGCCCTTTAGGTCTGTTGACCACCCACTCAAATGGGACATGAGAATAACCCAAAGTATCTATCAGGTGCCTTAAAATTTTATTCTGTTGAAGGGTAAGGACAAGTTATGGCATGAGAAGGAAAGACTCTTACCCAACACTAACCCAAGATGCCAAGGTACAGCCTTACTACATATGACTATGATAAGACAAAGAAGGTATAGCTGTAACAATGATAAAGTTTGTTTAATGATAAGACAGAGTTCATCCAGAATCAAAGAGTCTTTTAGGGTTTGTATAGTATCAAAGGGGGGGCGGGAAACAAGAGTTTTTTTTGGAGATTGAATGTCTATTCATAATAGAGTCGTGTTGGCTAGGATATGGTTCCTGCAGGTGTTTTCCATTACTCAGATCTGACATGGTTAGTCTGAGTTGACCCATGCTTCTGGTCCATGGTTTTGACAGTAGCAGATTGACGGCAACAAGAGTTCACTCTGAGTGAACACAAGCAAAGGACGATTGTTATGCCAAACTCACAGCACATCTTGATTGGGTGAGATATGCTCAGCAGCTAGGTTTGGGTCTGGATCTGTAAGGTCTGGGTCTGGGGAATGTAAACACTCAGGAAAATGAGAGGCATTATATGCTAGGAGTTAATTTGGGAGTCCTGACAGATGAAGTTCTTAATCTTTTTTTGTGTCAAAAGCCACTTTGGCAGACTGGTAAAACCCAAGGATCTCTACATGATGAAGTGGATTGAGTATTGAATCTAGAGTTGGTAGGACTTAGGTTGTAATTCTGCCTCTGATACTTGCTAGCTTTGTGACCCTGAGCAGGTCACACCCTCTGAACTAAATTTTCCTCAACTACAAAATAGGGATGATAGTATATACCTCACAAGTCTCTTGTGAGGATCAATTAAAAAAAACCATATAAATGGGATCTTTGCAAATGTAAAAGCTGTATATAAATTCTATTGTTATTTTTTTAAAATTAATAATTGAGGGGCATCTAGGGAGCACAATGGATAGGCTTGGAGTCAGGAGAATCTGGGTTCAAATGTGACCTCGGATACTTCCTAGCTATGTTATCCTGGACAAGTCTTAGCCCTGATGGTTTAGCCCTTACTACT
>NC_058131.1:615836319-615924739 GCF_016433145.1 Gracilinanus agilis
GGGGGGAGTGCGGGGGGCGAAGGGGAAAGGAGGAACATGAATCATGTAACCATGTTAAAAATGAATATTAATAAATGAAAAAAAATTTAAAAATTAATGTCCAGGGGGCTAAGTAATATTTTTTCTGGAAAGCGGGTGGTAGGCCAAAAAATTTTGTGGACCACTGCTTTAGACCATTTGGGTAGATCAAAGAACTAAATGAATTCAGGAAAAATATAGTAAATCTGTTATTATGGGGGGACCTCAGTTATTAAGATGTGCTGGAACTTTTCCTTACCACAAAGCCAAGCAATTAATAGTTTTTCACTTATAAAAGCTAGAAGAAGTTTCAAAAGGATCTATTCCATTGGACCTGATCCTCACAAGCAAGGACGAATCAATTGCTGAAGTAGAAACAATAGGAGCCCTTCCTAGACATGACTGTTTCATCTTTGAATTTACTATAAAGAAAGAGGTTACCACTAGGAAGAGTCTTCTATGTAGTAACATTTTTCAAGGGTAGGTAGGATCATATATACTAAATTATATAAGGGCATTCAGTCTAAGAGTGATATGGAATTTCTCAAGATTAAATTTCTAAAGATACAACGGGAAATAATTCTAACAAAGAGGAAAAAGTTTGTATTAACCTCTATGTGTCTAAGCAACTCCTTCGAACTGAAATACTAAGTCAAGACAGGTAGAAGGGGGAAACTACATTTGGAATCGGGATGCACCAATGAAATCATAAAAGTATATTATTATTTTTACAGAGACTGATTTGGTACCCAGAGAAGTCACTGACCAACTCAGATTATTAAAAGACAAAAATTATAATAATAGCTAATATTTATATAGCTCTTATTTGCAAAGCATTTGGCATATGTTAACTCATTTGATCCTCATAAGAAGTCTGGGAGGTAAATGTTATTATATTTTACAGATAAAGAAACTGAGGCTGAGAGAAATTATGTGATTTTCTCAGGATCACACAATCAGTAAGTATCTAAGGCAGGATTTTAACTCAGACTCCAAATCCCACACTCTATTCACTGCACCATGTAAAGAATATGGAAATAAGATCAAATATTGGAAGATCAATAGAATAGCATGACAAAATCATGTAGGAACAGTTTCAGGCATGCTAAAGTTCAAAATGAGTTGTCCCTTGTTAGGAATGCCAAGAATAGCAAAAAAAACTATTCTATATTGATACTGAGGAAAAGAAGAAAGGGTAGGTGGATGGGACAATCTAGCTAATGACAAAAAGGACCCAGAGATTTTCAACTCTTATTTTGCATCTGTCTTCTCTGTCAAGGAAAAGTCTACAGAATGGAAGGGAGAGAGAGGGAAAAATCTAATGGGGATTTGAAACCCAAGGTATATAAAGAGATGATAGGAAAATAGCTAGTTGATTTTGATAAACTTGGCATTAAGTCCAGATGATCTGGGTAATGAAAGAAGGAACAAATATGATTACTAAGCCACATTGAGAATAATAAGTTGAATGACCATGGTGTGTCGGTGAGAAAACACATTTGGAATATTGTGTTTTATTCTGGCACATTTTAGGACATTGGTAATGAGATTGGAAAGTAGTCTAATATGTACTTTGGATTTTAGGAGAGCAAATTTCAAAGGGTTCAAAGAAAAGATAGTAAAGAGAGGATGGTAATGTTGTCTACATGTTCAAAAAAGGGAAGAGGGTGGTAGCTTTCAAATTATAGTCCAGTAAACTTGATTGCAAGTCTTGGTAAAGTTCAAGAATATATTATTAAAAGGAAAAGTAATGGATGTTTAGAATTGGAAACAGTGATCACAAAAAGCCAGCTTGGCTTCATTGAGAATGGGTTTTGAGAGACTAATTTCATTTCCTTTTATGACTTGACTTACAGATTAGAGTAATGTTAAGGTTGTAGTTTAACTAGATCTCAGCAAAACAGTTAACAAAATTTCTCACCAATGTGGGCTTAGATAATTGGAATATACAGTCAGGTAGATTTGGAATTGCTTAGATGATCTGGTCCAAAGGATAATCATCAATGCCTTGGGGTCATCTTGGAAAGTCATCTCTGGCTGAATGGTCCAAGGGACTGTATTTGACCCCATCCTATTTAAAATACAGTGATCCAGACAGAAAAAGAGATGGCATGCTCATCAGATTTACAAATGAGACAAATTGGGAGTGACAAACAAGATGTAGCATGATGAGTCAAGTGACTGAAAAATCTGTACAGGTCAAAAAGTTAGACTGAATCTGATAATAGGAAATTTGATAGAAATAAGTGTAAATTCTTACAAATGAACAAACAAGCAAAATTGAATTTCAGAAGTATACAGTGGGAAGACTAGATAGTAATTCACCTGAAAAAGATAGTGGGGTTTTAGCGGGCTATGAATTCTTCATAAATCAAAAGTATTAAGTATAGCTCAAAAAATGAATGGGGTTTCAGACTGCATTAGAGAGGCATAGTGTCAAGAGCAAAGGAGGTATTAGTACTGTTGTATTATTCTGAGTTATTCTTCATTGGAAATGTTACATTCAGTTCTGAGAACCACATTTTAAGTTGGACATTGACAAACTGGAGGAAATCTGAAGATTCATAGCATCTATCAGATGAAGGAAGTGGAAATATTTAGCCTAGAACAAACAAGACTTGAGGAGACACAGTTGTTGTTCAGTTGTTTTCTCTTATATCTGATTCTCCATGATCTCATTTGGAGTTTTTTTTAAATACTGGAGTGGTTTGCCATTTCCTTCTCTAACTCATTTTGTAGATGGTGAACTGAGGCAAATAGAGTTAAGTGACTTGCCCAGGGTCACACAGATAGTAAGCATCTGAGACTGGATTTCAACTCATGAAGAATCTTCCTGATTTTAAGCCTCCGGTGCTCTATCTACAGTACCACTCAACTGCCCCAGGGGACATGGAAGCTGTCTTCAAATATTGGAAGGGCCATCATTTAGAAGAATTATTAACCTTGTTCTGCTTGGCCTTAGAGGGAAAAGTCAGAGGTAAATGACATGTTAAAGAGAGTTTAATTCACGACACAACTTCCTCATAATTACAGCTATCTGATAGGCTGCCTGTGGAGGTAATGAGTTTCTCCTCATTAGTAAGTAAAGGCTAGATGACCACTCATCCTGAAGATTATTGAATGAATTCTTGTTCAGATTTGGATTCATCTAGGTGACCTCTGAGGCTCCCTCCAATTTGGAGATTCTGTGAAACAGACATCAGAGAAGCTAAGTTCCCACACACTTTGTCAGCCTTCCTTCAAGCAGAGGAAACCCTTTTAAGCCTAGTGGGTGATGTTAAGCTTACTTTTCTTAAAAGTCTCAGCTGAACAGTGACAGACTTACAGACATTGTCCACGCTATTTAATTTTCTTTCCCAGGAAAGGCCAATGGGTTTGTACAATCTTCATTGTTATCTGTGATGTTGTCAGCATGAGACACTCTCGGTACAGGAAATTCCTCTAACCAACATCCCAAAGCAACCACAGACTTAGCAGAGAAGACCTAGAAAGATGCCTGAAGTACACAGAGCAAGTGACTTCCCCAGGGTCAATACAACTAGCAAGTTTCTAAGGCAGACTTTAAACCCCAGTTCTTCATGATTCTAAGCTCAGTGATCTCACTACTAGACAACACTGTCTCTCAGTCATAGCAATCTGCATTGCTATAGGGAAATAAAACTCATCACTGGGTCTATGGCAGGGATCCGAGCTTTAATACGGCAGCAGGATTGTATTTAACATTGTTCCAGACTGGTGTAAAGATGAGCCTAATTCACTTGCTTTTACTTTGATGAGCCCTCCCCCAACTATTGGCAGCTGCCGAAGTCCCTGATGATTTCTGTGCGGGTGATAACGTCTGTCTCCTTCCACAGGCTGACTTATTGTACATTCCTTTCATCTACTCGGAATCTGATTTAAATATGAATCAACGGAACACAAAGCCGCCAGACACTCTAAAGAATTGTAACTTTGTCATATTTTGTCCAATCACAACAGTTGTCATATCATTCTCCTCAGCCTAGAGAAGGCCTGTCAGATGAGACCGAGTGACAATGTTTGGGAATATGGCAACATTAATCACATGAAAGTGATTTATTTTTGATCTGGCACATTGTGGCTGTCCCCCAGATATTTGTGAATATGTATTGAGACCAAACCTTGAAATTCTGATAATTGGTTTCTTGAAAAATGACACATTCCTTTTCCCTTTCCCTCCTCCTCCAGCCCTCCCCTGCTATTTGGATAAATATGGAAAGTTTCTTAACTCTCCTGGCTCATAAAATCCTGATAGAATCAAGCAAATCAATCAAGCAAAGCTGAAAGGGACCTTAGAGATTAGCCAGTCCACTACCTTCATTTTACAGGTGAGATTAATTGAGATCCAGAAAAGAGAGGACTTCCTGGTTAGTCAGTGGCAAGACTGGCTGTAGAACTCAGGTGTCCTGTCCCTGATATAGTTTAGGATTCTTTCCATTCCTCCACACTGCCTCTCCATATAAAAGAATCAAATCATTGATTTTGTTAGAGCCTTTATCACAGAGGTCCAATTACTTCTTCAGAGAGTAAGGAAAGGCTTTTTCTTTTTAATGGAATGACTCTGTATTAAACTTTCCTTAGCCTGCTCTCAGAATTTTCATTTACTTTTCCTTATTTCCCTTCCTTTATATAAAGGGATTTTCCAGGTTTGTGCTCATATCCCTTTTCCTTCCAACCAGGTAGACGGACCTATTTTTAGGCCAACATTTTGCTTTCTGTTTACTGAGAGCATAAACTCTCCTTTCCTTTATAGATTTTTAAAAATTCCACCTGTTCCATGAAGTTTTACTTCATCTCAGAGGTCTGCCAGCATTTTGTAAGACCATAAGCACTAGCAACAGAGATATAAACGTGTACTTTGTTTCCTTGAGGTCTGCTCTCATTCTCCTTGAATTTTATATTGTACTACCTCATAGTCACCTTCTTCTTTCTTTTAAGTCTTTTGTACTACTTTGCACATAGTAGGAATTCAATAAATATTTGCTGAATCATTTTTTGCCTATGTGAGAACCAAAGGTATATTTTCTCTCTATATATGTGCGTGCATAGTTGATATTGTTCAGTGGCGTTTTTCTCATGAAGCCCCAGACAATACCCCAGTCTGATTTTTTATTTTTTATTTTCAAGGAGCTCACATTCTTTTTTTTCCTGTGCAAAATGTACCTCCTTGTTTGTCATTTTACCAAAGAAAACACATAATCAGGAAAAAAATTTTAAAGTTTAAAAAAAGTATGCTTCATTCTTATCCATTGTTCATCAGTTTTCTCTCAAGAGATGGAGAGAATTTTTCATCATAGGTCCTTTGGAATTGCCTTGCATCATTGTCCTGATGAGAGTAACTTTCACAGTTGATCATCTTGAAAATATTGCTGTTACTGTGTATAGTGTTCTCTTGGCGCTACTCATTTCACTTTGCATAAGTTCATATGAGTCTTTCTAGCCAGTCTGATTTTTTAAAAGACCAGCTGTTCTATATATTCAGTGAGAACAATAAAAAGGTTACCTGGGCTCATGCTTCTATGGATCAGCCTCCATCAAGAAATTTTCAGTCAATCAAATCAACAATCATGGGGGCAGCTGGGTAGCTCAGTGGATTGAGAATCAGGCCTAGAGATGGGAGGTCCTAGGTTCAAATCTGGCCTCAGACACTTCCCAGCTGTGTGACCCTGGGAAAGTCACTTGACCCCCATTGTCTACCCTTAGCACTCTTCTGCCTTGGAGCCAATACAGAGTATTGACTCCAAGATGGAAGATAAGGGTTTAAAAAAAATCAACAATCATTTGTTAAGTACTCATTCCATCCCAATCACCACTAGGTGGTCGGACATACATACAAAGATAAAAATGAAGTAGCCTTGCCTTCTAGGAGCTTATCAGGAGAAATAACATATAGAAAAATAATTAAAAGGTAAAATGGGAAGGGAAGCCCTAGTAGTTATAGAGATGAGAAAAGACTTCATTTAGGACAGTGGTTCCCAAACTTTTTTGGCCTACTGCCCCCTTTCCAGAAAAAAATATTACTTATCCCCCTGGAAATTAATTTTAAAAAATTTTAATAGCAATTAATAGGAAAGATAAATGCACCTGTGGCCATCACCACTCCCCCCGGATCACTGCAGCACCCACCAGGGGGCAGTGGCACCCACTTTGGGAATCACTGATTTAGAAAGTGTCTCTTGAGCAATTTTGAAAGAAAGAAGGCACTATAAGATTCAGAGGTGAAGTTGAGGTACATTCTAGGCATGGAGACAGACAGTGCAGAGGGATTAGAGTGTCTGTGTGAGGAACATCAAGACCAGTTTAACTGGGCTATGCCTTAGAATGCAGGAATGACACTGAGATGTATTTACATAACATAACACAAGTGATGGTGAATATCCTCCTACCCCCCCACAAACAACAAAAAAACCCCAAAAAAACTCCTGGACTAGGATTCAGAAGCCTTGATTTTAAGTTCTAACTTTGGCACTATGTGGCTTTGGGCAAATCATTTCCCTTTTCTGTGTCAAACTATCTGTTTAAAATGAAAATTTTGCCCTATGTTATTTTTAAGGTCCCTTTTGGACCTAGATTTCAATGATTTTATGCATAATCATGAAGCAAAACCCCTGACCCTTTTCCTCAGATGCTGAGAAATAAGGATCAGGTCTGAATGAATTCCTAAATGCTTGAATTCTAATCCTGGCTGTGCTACTAATTAGTTGTGACCATGGAGAAATCACTTTACTTATATGGACCTCGGTTTTCTCATCTGTAAAAAACTTGTAGCCAATGGGTTGAACTTCCTTGTGCAATCTAATTGATCTAGTTCCTAAGAACTTCTCTAGTTCTTATTGTTAGAGGATTTATATAATATAGCCCCTTCTCTTCAGGGAACTTGAAAGCTGTTTTTGTGGAGTTAGGAGAGAAGACATTCATGCACGTTGAATCAATTAGAACACTGTGCAAGACTGAACACAATAAAGTGTTAGATTATAGTTAAATTTCTATATAATCAAGTGGCAAAATATATAGTGGAAAAAGTAGTTTTCTTAGTGGTCACAAAAGGAAGAAATCAGTAAAAATTGTCAGAGAAGACTTTTTGGAGGAGCTGGACATTAAAAGGGGCCTTGAAAGATGAGTAGGATTTGGAGAGGCTCTAGCAAGGGGAAGAGACAAGGAGGAGGGAGTTAGCAGCCCCATCAGAGGCTATTGTAAGCCTTTAGTTGCCACATTGCTATGAAATCAGGACAGAGACAAGGAGAGAAAGAATAAATTCTGTAGCTATCATTAATTGCTATAGGACCTTTTGCTGAATAGAGCACTTCATATATGCTGCTCGGTAAATATACTGGCTACTGACAGTGTTGGATTAAAAAAAAATCATCGAAGCTCATCACACATCACTAGAAATCTGACATCTGGAATTGGCTTTTCTGACCCCCTAAATTTTAATTAAAGTAATTATGTTACTAGAAGGAGCTACAATTTTTATTCTCTGCATGCTCATAGGAGGATAGAGAGGAGTTCAGCTCTTGCCTGGCTTCATGCATGCTTTGAGTGTCATTAGCATGGCTCTCTTTTTTTTTTCTAGGTTGAGGACTGCAGCTTACCTTTCCGTGTTCCACATTGATGGATTGATGAATAACCCTGTTCGTGCTGTTTTCCTTAGTGATGAGAATGGAGGTAAATAATTAGAACTATGGTAAAATGCTTAAAAGGGCTTAGGGTGTTGCCTCTTAGAAACGTTGTTCTTCCTTAACTGATCAGATGAGGTTAACTTCAGATTGATATCTTTTCAGAGCAAGAAAGAACCAAGTTTTCTCCTGTACTTACAGACTTTGACTAGATTTTTCTAGTTAATTAGCTTCCTTGGCCTTAAACCTGGCTGCAGAGAATAATCAGTCTGGGTTTCTGTGAATTAAACACCTAGTCCCAGAATCAGTGAAATTAAGTATAAAACATTAATTTGGAAACTATCAGAATTCAAATCCCTTCCCCTTTTGTCAGGTTATTCAAGAAGCTTTTATGTCCATGATGTGAGATTTACCCCAGTACATTAACTGCTGTGACAGGGCTATTTCTTCTTTGATTGGTCTATCTATAGCTTGATGCAAATAGAATCTCAGAACACAATTATGTGTCTATAGACTATATTGATTTCAATTCTCATTAGTGATTGCTAATCCATGGCAAATTGGCTAGCTCAGAAAGATGATAAAAGATAAAATGGTACATGCTGGAGAGGCTTGAGAAAATAGGCACACAAATGCATCGTTGGTGGAGCTATTAATTTGTCCAAACATTCTGGAAAATAACTTGGAGTATGTACACACACCATTGATTCCAGGGGAATTTACTACTACTCGTGCATCCCAGAGAGGCCAAAAACAGAAAGAAAGGCTCCATGTATACAAAATAATCATGGAGGTACCTTTTTGTAGTTGTGATGAATTGAAAAGTGGATATTCATTTGCTAAGGAATGGCTGATTAGCTGTGGTAGAGGGTTATAATAGAATACCACTGAGCCATAAGAAATGATGTATATGAAGATCGCAGAGAACCTTGGAAAAGCTTGTAGGTGACCCAATTAGGTGAGTATAACTGAGGGAACAATTTACATGATGACCAAAACAAAGTAAAGGAAAATTAATATAAACAACAACATTGCAAGACTTTAGAATAGATGATCAAATTGATAACCAATCAAATCATGACACTAGAAAAGTAATGGTAAAACATATCTTCTAATTCTTGACAGAATGATAACAGCTTAGAGGTGAGTAATGAAAGAAAAAGCAAATTATTTAGAAAAGATCAATATATTGATTTATTTTGCTTAAATAAGGTAGTCCTTGGTAGTCTTTAAAAGTCAGTCCAGGTGAGAAAAGACTGGAAAAGGCACCCAGATCCTGACAAGAGGTGGAGCTAGAGAAAAGGAGGTCACAAAAAGTCCAGTAGAGCTGGGAGGACCAAAGCTCATTACAGAGAAAGCTGCTATGGAGAGTGGGCGCAAGATTGCTTAGGTCTATCAACATGAGGAAAGATGCTGTGGCTGAAATACAAGCACTGCTTTCTTCCATTAATCCTCCCTTCCCATTATATATCCCAAGGTGATAATCATATATCTCTTTTCTACCCTTGAGTTCCTTTAGCACAGAGGCATGAGATCCCTCAGAGCTACATATTGGCTCAGAAAACCACAAATGAACATTATCTATGTTCTGTGGCATTTTAATTTATTTTGTTAAACATTTCTCAATTATATTTTACTTTTTTTCAGGCTTCACCAGGGAGTTTTGCAAGCTGGGTGTACCCTGAAGTCCTTCCCTCTAGGCAGTAAAATTTTGTTTACTTTTTTTTTTTTGGTTTTAAATGTTTACTATTATAAATAACGTTAGTCAACAGTCTTTGCTAGTCTGTACTTACTTATTGAGAATGCATCTTAAGGGAGTCAACTGAAGGGGAAAGCATCCCCAGAGAAGAGAAGACACAAACAGATATAACATTGGTGTTCTGCCAGAAGCTATACCCTAATGAGGTTAACTTCAATCCCTGTTAAGGTTCTGGAAGGTATTCTTAGAGAGATGGTTTGTGATTTAAAAAAGAAAGAAGCTATTACTTAAAGCTAGCATAGATTCATCAAAAACAGATGATAAACTGGGGATAGTGGCACATGCCTATAATCTCTCTTTCTGTGGAGGCTGATAAAATTTAAATTCTGAAGTGTAGTAGAGGCCAAACTGATCAGGTGCCCATATTAAGTCTGACACCAATATAGTGAGTCCCTGGTACTAGATTGACAAAGGAGGCATGAACTGGCCCAGGTCAAAAATGGAAGCAGGCATTTATACTTATGAATAGCGGAATTGGGCCAGTGTACTTCCAATCTGGGTGTTATAGGGAGATCCAGTCTGAAAACAAAACAAAAAAACCCCCCCCCCCAAACAATAATGACAAAAACAACAACTATGTAATAAAGAATACTTTATCAATATCTATTTCCTTTTTTTTAAAGCAGTATTCCTGGACTGGAAGACCAGAGGAATATCTTAGATATAGTTCACTTAGATTTCAGTAAACCATTTAACTAAAACTCCCATTCTATGATTGTAGACCATTAGACCATGGAGACATCTTATATGAAAGGCAGAAAAGCATACATGTGAGGTGAAGGGCTCAAAGCTGCCTCTAATTTTTAATTACTTTGCTAAACATACTTTCCTTCTAATCCAATTCGACATCCATTTTTAAGAGCCTACTCTTGAGGTACTTCCTTTGACAGTGGTGCTCATTGTTTGGCATGGTGATACTAGAACTAGCCAACTGATGTTTTTGGAGTTATATTTTATAAAAGGAATCTGAGGAAAATGGAATTAAGTAGATAAAGAGTATTGTGATCCAAGTATGGACAGTTTTGTGAAAAATGTGATGGAAGTGATGCAGAGAATAGTCTTGAAAATCACAAAGTGCCCTAGTGTGATTAGTCAGTGCCAGTTTTTGTAGAAAAGTGTAGATAGGCCACCCTGGAGGATTGGGTTTTCCCCCAAGGTGAGCCTTAATTTGTGGGACTGCAGAGAATGGGTGCTAGAATTAGGTAGATATTGGTTATATTCTGCTGGTACCTTGGATTATGAGATTGTGGCAGTGGGTCTTGCTGCTCTCCCAAACGGCATGTGGGGAACAATGATAAAAGACCCCTAATAAATTTTATTTCCGAATGGCATGTTCTGAGTCCCCAAGTAGTTTCTTCAGAGGAGAAGAGAGTGTCTAGAGGTGTGAGGAGGGATCACAGACCTGAAATTCAGATAGCAACTGAGAATAGTAAATTTGTGTGAGTGGATGTCTGTAACAGGGATAAGGAAGTAAGTTGTGGCCTGGATGGCATTAATGTTATATGCTTCGGAATTGATTTTATGATCAGACCCAAGAGACTGGAAGACAGTTTATTGGATGTGCTCTGACCAGGCAAGGATACAATTTTTCTATTAGATTAGTTACAGATCTCTGTCACTGGTTTCTGCTTTATTTGTGTTCTGCAGAACCATAAGAATTCTCATCGAACTGGTCCAGGTTCTGGGGTAGGATCAGACTTGGTTGTTCTATTGGGTCCATTGGACTCCCCCAATCAATGCTTCTCCAGAAAAAGAGGCAGCCTCGGGCTCCCTGCTTTAAGCATGCATTTCAGTAACCATTCATCCTGCCACTCCAGCTGTTTTGGGACATGGAGAAGACATGGCCTTAGGTGGTGAATTTTGAAAGCAGGAGAGAAATCTGAAAGTAACACTCCACAGCTCAGAGCTGTCTTCTGGCCAAGCCCATTACCCATGCCAAAGGTTTCTGTAGGATGCTTTCATTTCCACAGAAGAGAAAATATTTTCTCCAAAAAATAAAAATCCACCCGAGAGGACCCCTGATTAGAAAAAAAAGGAAAGACAAAAATATCTGTTCTTCACTCTAACCTCATCTCTCTTCATCCTTTTTTTCCCTTTCCCCTAACTTTCTGTAAACCTATATCTTCCTGACTCCAAGTCTAGCATTCCATCTTCCCTGTCATTCTGACTCTTAGATGCTACACTGAATCAGTAGCTGAGAATTCTGGATAATGGGTAGGCAATGCTACCCATTTATATTCATTCACTCGATAACATTTATTGAGTGGCCAATGGAAGAATCCTTTGCATATGATCTAGGGCTTTACAGTTTATACTTTTACAACCACTAGCTCATTTGTTTCTGAAAACATCTTGTTGTGGGAGACTAGACAAGTATTACTATCCTCACTTTTCAGAGGGGAAAACAGAAGTGAGATGACTTGCCAAAAGTGACAGCTAGTTAGCTTCAGAACCAGGACTCTGAGTCAATTTTACAAATGTAAGGATAGTTTTCTTTTCCCTGTAATATCCTGTTTCAGAACAAAGCACTGTTTTGGGCACCAGAAGATACAAAAATAAAACATAGTCTTTGCCCTCATAGAGTTTACAATATAGTAACAGAGATAAGACCTCTATAATATAAGATAAAATATAAGTACCAACAAAGTGCTCTGGGAATTCATAGAAATAAAGATTATATTTGGTTAGAGATCATGAAAGGCTTCAAAGAAGTAGGATCATTTGATCTGAGCCTTGAAGGATATGTAGGATGTGAATAGCTAGAGATTATAGATAGGGGAAAGCATTCCAGGCAGCTTGGTAAGAGCAGAGAGCAGCTAGGTGGTACAGTGGATGGAATGCTGGACCTGGAGTCAGGAAGACCACAGTTCAAGACTTTATTGACCAACTAACCGTGTGACCCTGGGCAAGTCACTTAACCTCTGTTTGCCTTTGTTCCCTTATCTGTGATAGGGAGGAACAAGAACCTATGATATTTTGGATGTAAGATGTCATTGCAACATATAGTTTGGCTGAATATCAGAATATTTGAATGGGAATATGTGATAAAAGGCTGAGAAGATAGGTTAAGGTTAAATTATGGAAGGCCTTGAATGCCAAGCTGAGGTGTGCCTGGAATGCCAGACCACATGAAAAGTTCTAACATTGCTGATCTTCTCAGAGGACTCTCGGCCCACCAACAGAGCAGTCATAATTTACTCAAAGTGGCTTTGGATCAGCCCCCTTATGATAGGAAAGTGAGAGCTATTGAACATTGTCTTACCCTATGGTCTGCTGTAGCTGTTGTGTTCACTGAGCATAGCAACAGGACAGGGAGAAATACTATTTTCCAAAGTAGTGTTTAAGGCAGTGATTCCCAAAGTGGGTGCTACCGCCCCCTGGTGGGTGCTGCAGCGATCATGGGGAGAGGTGATGGCCACAGGTGCATTTATCTTTCCTATTAATTGCTATCAAAATTTAAAAAAAAATAATTTCCAGGGGGCTAAGTAATATTCTTTCTGGAAAGGGGGCAGTAGGCCAAAAAAGTTTGGGAACCACTGGTTTAAGGGATTCTGTAGAACTCAACCCCACCCCACCCCCAATACTCTAGAAGTTATCATTTAGACAAACATTAGGGAAATCTTGTGGTTAACAACAAGTCATATCCTGTTTGGTTTCCTCTAGTGACAAAATAGGAATCATGTTCATTTTAAAGCTGAGAGGGTACAGTCACACTCTTCAGAATTCTGTGCAACATTGGTCTTGCCTGCAGTCCCAAATTCCTTAACTATTCTGACTCATTCTTCCCATGTAAGTAGTGGGGGCTAAGGAAAAGGATGAACTCCATTCACCATCCAGCCCTTTTACTCATGAGGTTTAATTCTTAGGTCCCGCCCAATTCTCAAGTTCTGTAGTTCTGTGATTCACGAACAGGAATATTTGCAATGCTCGTCAGGTCTTGAAATAAGGACAGATTCCATTTTTAAAGCTGGAGAGTCAAAGAATCATAAAGCTGAGGTCATCTAGTCCAACCTTTTCCCTGTGAAGGAATCCTTCTCTATGAGATCTCTAACAAATGGCCATCCAGGAGTCATTTGAAAACCTTTAGAACTTTCATGGTCAGTTTATTCTACTCCAGATGCTAGTGGAATATGTCTCTTCGCAATTTCTCTGGGGCCAAGTAAAACAAATCTAATATTTTTCTTGCTTCAAGAACTTTTCTAAGTACAGTTACTATGTCTGCTCTAAGCTTTCTCTTCAGAAGGCTGAAAAAAAAACCAATTTCTTCTACTGATCTTTACATAACATGGTGTCAAGTCTCTTCCTGATTGTCCTCTATGAAAACATAAAGGTTGGAGGCCACAGGTATGAACCCAGTACTTCAAATGTTATATGACTAGGAGAGAGTATAGTGACACTTTAATGTCTCTCATTATGGAATCTATTTTATCAAAGCATCCCAAGACTGTCATGTTATACTGATGGCTGGTACTGAGTTTGCAGTATACTAATCCTCAGGTCCTTTTCATTTGAAGCTTAGCCGACCTACTGTGGGGTGTTGTGAGGGATGTATTTTTTAAACCTTAAAGGGCTACACAAATGTGAGCTGTTGCTAGTTGTGCATCTTTCATCTTGATCTTGTGTAATTAACTTTTGGAACCATATTTATTAAACTTTATTTTGGTAGATTTGGTCCATCATTTTAACTTGTTGGGATCTTTAGAGGTCTTGATTCTATGATGTAGAATGTTGGTTATCCTTCTTAGCTTCTTCTCATCTAGAAATTTGATAAGCAGTCAATATCTACCTTCATCCAAGTCAATGGGTTCAAATGTTGAACAGAACAGGGCCAACTAAGGCACTTTATTGGATACTTCCCCTCTTCCCCTCTAGATACTTCCCCTCTTCCCCTCTAAGTTGATTATCAATCCATAAGTCATCACTTTGGGGCTCACATGTTTAATCAGTTCTGAATTTACTTAACTGCATTAAAATTTAGTACACATCTATCCAACTTACCCCAAAGATAATATTAGAGAAAATTATATTATTTGCCAAAACCCAGGCACAATGTACCTAAGGCATTCTCCTGAATTGGCAATCTAGTAAACTGGTTAAAAGAAACCAATAAGATTAGCCCAAAGTGCTCTATTTTTAAGGAAGTCAAGTGTAGGCCATCTTTATCTCTTGTGCAGAAGCCTAGAAGTTCTATATTTGAGGGCAAGATTCCATGTAGGTACCCTCCAAAACCACAAAACTCTAGATTTTATTTCTAATAATGTTGGTGCAAATTCTCTGTTGGATAGAGCATGGCACACTAGGCTACCTCTCATATGTTGGGGTCCAGTACCATCATTTTATGATACAAGCTGCATGCCCATACTAAAACCTGCACTTCTATCTAATCTGTCTCGCTGCTCCTCATTCTCACTTCATACCAGTTCACTCATGCATAACCCAAGAGTTCCTAACAATCTTTGGCCTCTTCACCCCTAATTTTTCAGCAAACCTTCTATACTTCCTATTCAATATGAAAGAAAACAAATGTTAGCATTTACCATTTATATAACATAAAAATAAATTAAAATTAAATAATTATACTTTAAGGAAAACCTTATTTGGTTTATAACTTTTTAATTGGCCCTACTACTTTTGAAATATTTCAATAGGATGTGGTTACTTACCAAATAATCTCTGTAGCACACCGACAAACTTCATTTTATAAATAAATAAACGAGCAAATGAATGAATGAATGAATGAATAAATAAATAAATGTTATACACACATACATTCATGTGAACGTACCACAGAAGTATATCTATCCCAGTTTAGCGGCTCTTTTCCTAGCCTATCCCATGATACATTTTGGAATCTCTAACTAATTCCCCTACATTCATGATTTTTTTCACTAACTTTTTTCCTTTAAGTGAAACATGATTATTCTCTGAGGATATCACATTCCTGGATACCCTCTCACTTGGAATATACTCTTCCTACCCTGATGACTCATAGGACCTGGGATAAGGTTTGGCTACTCCTTTCCAAATCATTTCTCTACCTGAGTGCCCTATTAACCTTTCCTCGTTTGAAATCATTCACTTTATACTACCCTCCTCTCATCCTTATTGCCGTCATCTACAAAAGTTCTATTCATTCTTTCAACTTTCCCAATTTAGCATCTTACTTAAAGTTTTCATTTCTATTCCATTCCCTGTCACTGTCATCATCATAAAATAATATTCATTTTGACAGTTCCTTTAACACCCTAACCTCTCATTTTCTCATTTATTCAATTCCTTTCCTAACCTACTTTATTGGCACAATCATACCTTAAACTTGCTACCTCTTAGTATATAGCTACCTCTGAAATCCTGAACTTTGAAATTCTTCTCAATGACCGCAACTTCCTGTCCTTCTATACTATCCCAACTTTAGCTCACATTTAATCTACTCCTTGTCTCTGATCCATTTTTATTCCTCTATTCGACCTCCTCTGAGCTACTTGAGTTTGTATCCATTTACAGCCTTAATTCCATTCTCTATCACTTCAATTTTTCAGTAGTTAGTACTCCAGATTCACTTCCTTCTTAGCTTTCTTTAGATCCCAAACTTATAATTCTACCCCAAGAAAATTCCCATTTGGTTTCTCTGCTTCTGATCTTGGGATGCTTTGAACCACTTCAACTTTGTGTATAACTTGATCTGGGTGTGTGATCTTCTAACCCTTATACTTTTCTCTACATCTTATTCTTCAGTAACTGTTCTAGACATTTCCCTCTTCCTCCTAAATGCATGTCACCCCTAAATTTCATAGCTAATTGAATTAATCTGCTTTATTGGGAAGATTTGGGTCATTCAACAAAATTCCCTATTTCCTTCTTCTGCTACAGAAAGCTTCTCAATTTCATATCACCTAATCACAGAAGAGGTACCCTTATCCTCTTATTAAGCCTAATCCACCTCCTTGCATGCTTGGTCCTCTTTCCTTCTGCCTCTTTCAGGACCTTGGTCCAGTGGTCATCCTTTTCCTCTTATGCATCTTCATTCCTTTCCTTGACACTTGCTCCTGTTTCCCAACATGCTCTGGTCACTCCAGATTCTTAAAAAAAGTTATCTTTTGATTGTACTGAAACAAAAAAGTAGCTTATTTACTGATGCCTCAATTTTTGCCCATTTTTTCCTCATTACCTTGTTACCTGACTTCAAAGACCATGGGAAAATGCCCTATCAGATGACCAATGACTGCCAAACCATGAAATCCCTTGGTCTTTGGTCAGTTTCAATACTCATTGAATTTTCTTCTGCTTATAGTACTGCTGACCATCCCTTCCTAATGGACACTCTTTCTCCCTGTGACTTAAGATATCTCCCATTCTCTTCCTTTTCATGCTAAAAAAAAAATTAGCTGTTTCTTCTCTATCAGTCTTGCTTCCTCTTCCATATAACTTAAGGTTTACAGTTCCCTAAGGTCCCTTAAATCCCTTGAGATTTTTTTCTCTTTTCTTCTTGCAGCCCCAGAGAAGCCTCAGCAGCAGAGAGTAGACTCACCAGGACCTAGGGCTCAAGTCCTGAGCATCTGCTGACTGGTCAAGTCAGCAAGACTGCCTCCCTCCCTCCCCTCCAAACCCAGTGAAAAAGCTGTCCTAGTACAGAGAAATTCCTGGCAGCCCATGGTATTCCCAATTCTCATCTTAAGAGAGGATATCTCTTTGCAGCCATGTCCCTCTGACCTCCAGAGCCCCAAAATCATGGTCTTCAGGGGGCCAGGCCCATTGCTTTGCCTCCTGCTTGAGTTGCAAAGCTGCCGGTACCCAGCAGGGGCGCTGGGGACCTGTGTATGGCAAGTCAGCAGTCAGCAGCTCTTCTCATATACAGATTCTAGTCTATCTACCATCCGCAAACCTTTTTATAAACTTTTTTTTTCTGCTGAAGGGAACTCTCTTATTTAAACACAACATACCAGATCCTCCCCTCTCTTCTAGAATCCACTATCTCTCTCCAGTATTTGGCAGCTTTTCCTGTCTGCCTACATAACAATATTCCTCCACTCCCCCCCCCCCCCCCCGCCCCAACCCCCAGGGAGAGTCCAGGGCTGCAAATTCCTGTGCCCCTTTCCTACCTGCCACATTTTAGCCAATGAAAAACTACGGTCTCCTCCAAGGTCATAGTGGTATAGTGACAAGATTTTGGGACCTCTTGGAGTTCTGAGCCAAGCAAGGCTTCCAAATTCCACTTATGTCCATTTTCTCATTTAGAAAAAATGGAAATCATAATGTCTGAAATTTCTATTTTATGGAATTGTTGAGGCCTGAATAAGAAATGTGTAATCTCTCTCTCTCTCTCTCTCTCTCTCTCTCTCTCTCTCTCTCTCTCTCAAACAAATTTTAAACCCTTAGTAAGAGGCAGAATGGCTTAGTGAATAGACAACTAACCTGGGAAGCTATGATTACTTGGGTTCAAGTCCAGCCTCTGACATACACTGGCTGTGTAACCTTGTGTAAGTTACTTAACTTCCCAGGTCTCTGGGCAACCATCTCAAACTATTAATTACAGAGGAGGTGCTGACCTGCATTGGTCGGAGAGGGAGGTTTCTCATTGGGTAGGTCCTATACCAAAGAACTCATATATTTATGTACATGTCAGCTATTAATATTTTACAGAGTGGCAAACTGAGTTCCAGAAAGGGAGAAGAGCCTGAAGTAATGTAGTGAGTGAGTGAATAGAACCCAAGACATTTGACTTAGCCCAGAATTTTTCTAACTATACTCAGTTACTCCCTCTTCCCACCTATTCTTCTCTTCCAGTTTTGAATTCTGTGATACTAATTTGAAGCAATGAATGAAGCAAATTTAGAGATTGTTTGGGCCAATTCTTATTTTATAGATAAGGAATTAGAACTACAGAAAAAAACAAAACAAAACAAAAACAACTATGCTACTCATGAAACTACATAAAGGTAAAAAGAACATAGCTAATATCCTGAGTGAGACCTTGAGCCAATTGAGTTTCTTTAATACCTCCCTCACTTTCCAAGTCCCCTTCTCACTCAACCCTTCTTTAATCTTGAATATGATAATTCCCTACCTGAAAGCTTTTCTGTCTCTTTAGAGGGTGAAATTAACCCAAATGCACTAGAAAAGGAGACACTTTCAGGAGAAGATGAGTCTGGATGTCTGAAGACCTGGCAGGGCATTGCTGCTGTTATGAAGAATCTCTCTGACATCCTCTCCCATATCTCCACTAACCCTAACTCCTGTCAAAGTCCCTAACTAGCACATTTCTAGTGTGTAAGAGTCCTATGATGGACTTACACTATTGCTATTTCCATCTAACTCATTACATACATTTTTAAAAGGACAACTTTAAAGGAAATAAATTCTTTCGGAAAGGCAGCAAAACCCCAGAATTATAGACCAATGCTTTATATGTGCTGGCAAAGAAAAGATGGGCCCCGAAAAGGAGAGAAGGGTTGTGTGGACAGAATGGGCATTCTTATAGATCTAAGAGGGAATGGTCCTGGATTCCTTGCTAGATCTAGAGTTTATGCGTGTGTGGAGTAGGGGAGGGTACTTGGGAAAACTGGTAGAGAAGACACCTCTTCTTGTTCCTGCCTATGTCTTTGTGTTACTGTATCTCCTGTGTCTCTAATATCTCTCCCCATTCCTTGCCACACATTTTCTTCCCCTCACCTTTCCTAGTGTTTAAAAAAAAAAAAAAAAAAAAAAAGCCGGTGCAAAATCCTCTGATCGAGGTCTGTGCCAGCACTCATACAATCTGGTTGGGGCTGCTCTGGCCAGTGGCCTTGAGGTGTGTATGTGGGACAGGACAGAAATACCGCAAGGGGCTTTTAGTTCTGTGTGTGCAGGCTCTTGGGAGGGTGGGGTTCCTTCGAGATTTTAACCCCCCACCTCTCCCCAATTGATTTGTTTTGTCTCATCTGGAACCAAGCTTGTAGAGGTTGTGGCGTCTTGCACACATCTAGTCACAGTTAGCCTTCTCCTCTCTTTCACCTGTTCCTCTCCCCCGCTTCTTTTCACCCACGTGCACACTCGTGTACAACCTTCATATACGTTCTCAGAAACACACACGACGTACTCACACTCGCATACACCATGCGTCCATACATCTAAATTCGTCCTCAGCCGCACTCCGGTGCTTGTACATACACCTGCGCGCACACACACTCACAAAATCTGTTCCCTCAGCTTCACTCCCAACTCTGTCCCTTTACTATTACAAGCCCAGGGACCGTCTGGGGTTTGGAGGCGGGGGACTGGCCTCAGGGCGCCCCTGGGTGAGTGGAATTTCCTGGGTCGATTTCAGCGCTATGCTCACAAGCAGCTCCACCCCCGCTTGGCTGCTTCAGTCACTTATTCAGCTCCTCAAACGTGAATAGTTTCGCTCAAAAACACTTTCCTCCTCCCCTATCTCAGCACTCCCCCACCCCACTCTCTTCCCACCGCCTGCACCATCCCTCCTTTCTCTCTCCTCTCCCCTCCCCCCTCCAGCGGAGAGGGGGGAAATCCCACAGAATAGCAGAGGAAGCAACCTCGAACTGTGCCGAGGAGGGAGAGGAGTTGTGCAGCCGGGATTAGGGGAGGGGGAGAGGTGCTGTAGGTGTTCCCCGCGCCCACTCCTCCCTAGGCTCCGCTGGTGTGGGCCCTTTTTATTCCCCCTGCATCTCTAGCTGGCCCAGAAGATTTTTGTCCCCCCCCCCTTTAAATACAAAGTAGCATTTATTTATTTCTCTCTCTTTTGGGGGGGCGAGAGAGAGAGAGAGAGAGAGAGAGAGAGAGAGAGAGAGAGAGAGAGAGAGAGAGAGAGGAAGAAGAGGAGTAGAGGAGCTCCGAGGATCTCCAGGCGGCAGGAGACACTCTCCTTCCCCCGCCTGCCCCTTCCCCCTCCCCTTCCCACTCCCCACACGCGCGCGCACATTTCTCTCCCCCCTACCCCCTCCCCCCCACGCCGGACCCCGCACCTCGGCGCCAACGGACCAGCCAGCCCAGCAGCGGGAGCCGCAGCGGGATGGAGGCGGCAGCCACGGAGCGCCCCGCAGGCTGGCCGGGGGCGCCCATCGCCCGGACTGGGCTCCTGCTCCTCTCTACTTGGGTCCTAGCCGGGGCCGAGATCACTTGGGGCGGCGGCGGCAGCGGCGGCGGCGCCCTCGCCTCGCCACCCCGGCTGCCGCTGCTCTCGCCGCGGGGAGTCGCGGGCCAGTGGCCGGAGCCAGCGGCTGGGAGAGGCGGGGGTCTGGGGCGCTGGCCCCGGGAGGAGACGTCTTATCCCGGCGGTGGCGGCAGCAGCCTGGCGGAGGAAGGAGAAGATGAAGAGGAGGAGGAAGCTGTGGGGTCAGAGGATAAAATGCCCTGGGGCCGAGGTTTTCTGGAGCTCAGAGGGTCTGCCCCAGCTGCGCAGGGAAAGCTTGGTGCTAGGAGGAGTCGCAGGGCGCAGCCCCCGGGCTCCCTAGCCCATTGGGGCAGCCGGGGCAATTCTTTGGCGGACGGATCGAGAGGGAGCCGGGCGCCGGCCAAGGGCTCCCCGGAAGAAGGGAGGGGGCCGAGAGCTCGGGGGGCGGCGGCAGAAGAGCTCAAACTGACCAGTACCTCGTTCGCCCTGACCGGGGACTCAGCGCACAACCAAGCCATGGTACACTGGTCCGGATACAACAGCAGCGTGAGTACCTCCCTGCCTGTTCGCCCGTGTGTGTAAATGTAGTCTGTCTGTCTGCCTGTGTGTGTCAGTATGTCAGCTTATGTGCATGCCTGTCTCTCCACCTGTCCATTTTTCCACCTGTCTATCTGTCAGTCCTTCCACCTGCTCTGTTGGCTGACTCCCCCAGTTACGCTGGGACGCCTGGAGAGGAAAAGCAGAGACTCACTCGCCCCACTTTGGGAGAAGCTTGATTGTCCGGCTCTTTGCTCAGTCTCTCCCTTCCCCCTCTCCTAGTCCCTAACAGGTTAGCTGAGTTGGAAGGAGGAAGGCGTGTGCGTTTGTTTACCAATGACCCCCGGGGTTGGGGGATTGAAGCGGGTGCAGGTTGGGATCTGAGCTCTTGTTTTTAGACTGGTGGGGAGCCGGGCAGGCGGGGCAATGACAACCAAGGGGTGTGTGTGTGTGTGTGTGTGTGTGTGTGTGTGTATGTGTGCGCGCGCGCGCGCGTGTGTGTGTGACAGTGTGTTTTGTGTGTGTATGTATGTGTGTGTGTGAGTGATGTGAGATCTGTGTGCATCCTCGAGTGTACATAGTAGATCTGGAGTAGGTACTGCTGGACAGACTGACAACTGTGGTAGACTAATCTTTTCCTCATTTCGTAGGGGTAGGGATGGACCTAGTCCTTGTCTTGCCTTTCTGGTGCTGGTTCCGCAACCTCTCTCAGATCTAGGCTCCTGTGTTGATTTCCTTAGACCTAGCTTGCTGGAAACTAACCCTTCAAGGGCTAACCTCGCAGGAAGCGAGGCAGAGAATAAAGTTTGGAGCACAAAGGGAAAAATGCCTCCATCTTCCTTTAACCCCCTTTTTTGGGGTGGGAGGGTGGAGGAAAAAAAAAAGAGCCACAAGGAAAACTTCGCTTTTGTTAGGGTTTTTTTTTTTCTTTCTTTCTTTCTTTCTAGAATCAGCTTGTGATACTGTCTGAGGCTAGTGAGGATGGTGTCCCGGCTCCTGGCGGGCTGGCTGCCTTCCCTTTTCTCCAGCGTTTTGCATCAGGAGGTGGCGCCATTGATGTCGCTCCTGAGCCCCCTAGGTCTGTCTTCCTCCCGCTCTACCCCCCCACCCCCCACCCCCAGCTCCGCGCGCTCACCCCACCTCCAGCGTATCTACATTTCCCTCCCTCTGAGACAGCTGCAGCGGCCAGGCTATGCTAAGACGCTTCTGGTCCATAGGGTTGGTCCTCCCAGCATTCCTGATTCTTAGAGCAAAGTCTTGGAGAAACTGGGGTTCTCAAATTCGACCATTCCCCACCTTTCTTCCAACTAAGACTGCTTGAAATACCATAGACTAAAGTGTATCTCTTACCCCAACCTGACACAACTCTTTCCCCTTCTTTCTGGTTTCTTGGTATAGTTTAAAAAAAAAAAAAGATTTTTGCGAATGATAAGGGGGTACGAACAGTTTCTGGTGCCAGCTGCTCATTTTCCAGTCCATATTTTAGAGGGTTGGAGTGCGGGTGTGAGGGAAGATGTGTTTTCTCCTCCCCTTAAAATATTGACCATTCACTTGGCCGTTTCTTTAGGAAAAAAAATTTTTTTTACCATTATTTATAATTGGGAGTGGGTGGGGTTGTATTGGTGACACGAAAGTGAGAGGTTCCGCAGAGCGATGTTTACTGGAGGGCTGGTTTCCTTTTTGAGCCGGGTGCTGTTCTTAATGATAAATAAATGACCTGGGTCTGGATTTGTGAAACAAGTGCAGACTTAGAAGGATGATTATGAGACAGAAGGTCATCTCAGTCTGGGTTTCCAGTGTAATAGTTTGGTGTTTCTTTTTCTCCAAGCAGCCCAGTCTCCTTCTTGTGGGTATGTCGAGCTCTTGAAGTTTCATAAGGGCTAAATATTTCTCCAGTGCTGGAGGGGTTTACTAGCTACTTAATGTTTGCTTGCTCTAATGAGTTACATCGACAGTCAAAACCCAAGGAGGGTTTAGCAGGAGAGATTTCGAATCCGCCCCCCTCCCCCACTTTTATTATAAGACAATGAAGTGTGTGTGTGTGTGTATATATGTATGTAATGAGGTATAGCAGTCTTGTGATATAACACAATATGAGTGCCATGTCTTAGGCAGGGAGTATCCTCTCCAGGGATCTGTTTGCCTTAATCTTTCATTGGACAAGCAAAGCTACGATACTATTTTTCATTGCTACTCACCTACCCATTTTTAAAAGCATGTATTATTGGTGAATTGACAAAACCTGGAGGACAGCCATTTGTAGGAAATATTTTCAGAGAAGACTGATGAAATGCCATACTGCATTCTCTCTCTGCAGACCTGTCTATCCAGCTGTGTAGCTGGTTAGAAACAAGGCAGTCAAGCAGCTAGTCTGCTTCACCCTGGGAAACCACCCTGGGAAATAGTACTTAGGTCCAGATGTAGACCAAGGGGAGTATGAGACTTGCCTTATTAATGAACAGTTTTGAAGAGCTTTATTGGTTATGCTCTTCCTCAACATGTTGGGTCAGGAAAAAAGACAATAAAATTATAAATATATATTGGAGTCCCAGGCTTACCCACCTTTGGGGTCTAAGAGTACTGCTTGTGATGCTTTCAAGTAGGAATATAGTTCCTTTGGTCCTGATTTTCAGATACCACAAGTGTGTACTTGTGGGAGTCTACTGAGACTAAGTATATCTGAGAACAGGAAAACTATTCCCTCGCCTCTAGTAGTCTTCAGGGAAACAGAACTAGAAAGGATGATTTGGACTGTTTAACAGTTTTGCCACTGCTCCCAGTCAGGGAGAAAAAAGATACTGTAAATAAAAATCATTGTGAGGCTGATGGATTATTATGAGTCCACATGAAACTGCCTTCTTCATCAATATAAAGGAAAGAAGGAAATAACACAGTAGATAGAGATTTAGTCTGGGCTATTTTCAAAGGGAATTCCAGTTCCCATTTCAGTTTTTAAAGAGTTAAACTTTTCCTTCTTCAGGAAGGCCACTAGTCTCATTTGACAAATATAGAGATCCTCTTGTTCTCTATGCAAGTACCTTTGGCTTCACTGACTTGACTCCCTATCTGTAAGGTGGTTATTTTAGGTTCCATTTGTAGAAATATCAGTGAGTCAATCCTGAGTGGGGTTGAAAGAAGGAGAAAGAAAGGGAGTGCTAAAAGGCAAGGGTGGAATGGAGGATCACTGCTGAATCACAGCTAAGGATCACTGGAATTAGTTAGATTGGAGAGGGAACCTCAAAGCCCCAGGAGAGGGAGCCTCTGCTTCTACATCTCAGGGTTGGCACCTTTTTTATAGGGAGGAGCAGGAGAAAGAGGAGTCTTTAGCAGAGGAGGAGAGGGGAAGGGTGCCATTTAAAGGGAAGTGGGCTCTGGTCCTTGGTCTTTTAAAAATTCATTTTTAACCTGCTCTTGTTAGGGAAGTGGGAGAGAGTGAAGGAGAGAGGGAAAAGGGGAGAGATGGAGGGTGAAGAGGGACAAGGAGAGGGAGGGAAGGAAGCAAGGAAGAGAGAGAGAGAATGAATATACACGTATGTTAATGAGGACTGTTCAGAAGGAGGGAATTGAGGTTCTCTTCAGGGGTCTGTAGTCTCCTGGAGCTGGGATTCCTTTGATGAATTTGGGAGTGTTTAACATTTACCCTGTGGAACATGGACCCTGTCTGTAAAGCTCATGTGAAAACAGAAAATCACAGTTTTTCTCTTTTCTTCCAACTGGAATCTTGCTGCTCAATAGGTTGGCAAATGGACCTTGAGAATGGAAAGCTACAAAGGCAAGCTTGGCCTTCCCCTTTATCTCTTTTTTTCCCAAAAACATCCCTACCAGCTTGTTCTTCCCTGACCCACTTCCCACAGCATTCTGATGAGAATTTGATATTTTCCCCATAATCATTGATTCTATGATATTCATCTCAGTGATGGTGAATTTCACATTGCATAGTTCTATGCATGGATTTCAATTAAGACACCAACAAATTCACCCTGTTTGGGAAAGAAGGAAGATATTGATAATTGCAAGTGACTGCCAGGCCTCACTCAGTTCCTCTTGGGAGCAGTCTCTTAGGAGGTAGAGGAGATATAGTTTCTCTTAGACATTCTCACACACACAACTAATTCAGCTGGACTGTGCTGTAAAATATTTACTTCTAATGTGCAAAATAGTGACAAGTTTGATCAGATTAATTGTATTCACTGGGTGGATATTCTAATTGCAACTCTCAAACATATTTTTCAAATAGCTTTTGGCTGGATTATCCAGCCCTCCTCACCCCTGTGCACAGTACTGATGTCACAATATCTTAATGCATTTTCCTTCTTGGAGACTTAATAATGAAGCCTGCCTGCCACAGAAGCCATTCTTCAGGAGTTTGCCAAAAAATCTGTTTTTAATTAATATTACAAGGGGAGCCATTTCAGCTAAGATGTCTCTAGGAAATAAAGTGGGATATTGCAACACTAATTGCTCTTGATAGTTGTCTTCCCTCTGGTCAGGCTAGAAGTGAGGGGCACCCTTGGGGTGGGAGAGCTGGCCAAAGTCAGTTTGTCCCTAGGGCTGTCAATTTTATCCAATGTATTGACTTAACTGGAAAACAAGAATAATATTTCCTCCTTGATTTCTACAGCAATTTTAATGCAAATAGAAGTTGCAAACTACTTTAAGTGGGAGTCCTTGCTAATGGTTGCAGAAATGGAATAGCTGGAATCAGCTTTATAGCTGGCAAAGGAAGGCTATTGGAAAGTGGTCTTTCTAACTTTGTTGGGTTAAGTGAAGGCTAGAGGTGGGGAGGGAGAAGAGAAGCTGGAGGGGCTATTTTCCTTGGACTTCAAACATTAATTAAAATGACCAGTTACTCTGAAGCTCATTAATCTGTGAGATCAGCTTTATCCCTTAAAGAACAATAGAATTAACCAAATAGCCTGAGATGGAAAAACCCATCTAAGGTAAGCAATTTATCTGAGGAAAAACAAGGACCAGAAAAATAAGTTGAGGATTCAGTTTCTATCTTACCTGATGATTTTTTAATAATTTAAACTTCTTTTGAAGGATGGTTGGGTAAGGAAAATAAGGTGAGACTCAAATGCTTTTGATCAGCTCTGACCTTTGTCTGGCTGAAGGAACATTTGAAATATATGTCGAATAAGAGGTTTTTAGATTATTTCAATAAACATTTCTGCTTTCTTTGTTTTCCTTTTTATTATGAAAATTGAGAAGCGGCAGCAAATGAGGCTATGTCCTATACTTATGGGTTTAAGAAAAGTCATGTATTTCCTGTACACTCAATCATAGTATCTAAGAATTGGAAGGGATTTTAGAGGTAATGGAGGATGGATTGAAATCTTCTACAACATTTCTGTGGTCACTTAGTGACTGACTGAAGATACAGGGAATCTACTATCACCTAAGGTCACTTAATCTATTGTTAGCTTTTTCTTCTTTGTTGGACAGATCTACTTATTAAAAAGCTCTGCCTTATACTGAGCCAGAAACTACTTCCCTGAAACTATTATGCAAAATTTCATATTTCTGCTTCTTCAGCCCAAAGAGAATAAAACTAATCCATGCCCTATATGATAACCCTTTGAATATATGAAGACTGTGATGACGATAATAATAATAGTAATAATAACTAACATTTTCATAGCACTTATGTGTCAGGTGCTTTACAAATGTTATTTCATTTTATCCTCACAACAGCCCTGAGAGTCAGGTGCTATTATTGTCCCATTTTACAGAAGAAACCGAAGGAAATGGGAGGTCAAGGAACTCACCCAGGGTCACAAAGCTAAAAGGGTGCTCTATCTACTATGCCACCTAGATGACCCCAGTAATAATGTCTCCCATACATCTTCCCTTTCCTAAGATACACTGGCCCAGCTCTTTCAAATTGCAGAAATCAATCAATCAAAATACATTTATTTATTTATACCAGGCATGGTGCTAAGTGCTTCTCTGCCAAGCTATAATTCCAGATCACCAACTACTTTTTGGACATTTTAAATTGTATGACCTATATACATCTCAAACTCCACCTATTCCAAACAACTCATTTTCCCCCCCAAATCCTCTGCTCTTCCAAACATCCTCATTATTCTCAAGGGCAGTATTATCCTCCCATTCTCAACCTCAGAGTTATTCTGGATGCCTCCTCATTCTTAACTTCCCTTACACTAGAAGTATCAAACATGGGGCCCACACAACACTCCCTACCAAGTGAAGCCTGAACCAGATGAAAATATAATTGGGAAATACTTAAAAATAAATTAAAATAGGTAGTACTAATATATAATTTTCTAAGTCAGTATATAGCCCACAGAGATACTCATATATGGTTTAGTGGTCCCTATTTCTATTAGAGTTTGACAATACTGCCCTATATAATCAATCAGTTGCCAAATCTTGTATTTCTACCTTCACAAGATCTTTTAATCTGTCAGTCATTCAGTTTGTCTGTCTGTCTGTCTATCTATAGATCTTTCTTTCTATCTATCTACATATCTCCTCTCTACTCACATAGCTACCATCCTGGATTAGAGTCCTTTTACCTGGTTTACCACAATGGCCTTCTAATTGGTCTTGTTGCTTCAATTCTCTCCCCACTTCAATCCACTCTGAAATTAGTTGCCAGAGTGATTTTTCTAACATGTAGGTCTGACTGTCCATAACAAGTAGTGCGTATCTTGGTCATCCCTAGCATAATAAATGTCACTTTAAAATTACATTTTTATTGCTGAGGCCTCAGAAATTGAGTTTTAGGTCTCCCCTCCTTTGGGGATCAAATCAAATTGAAGACATTTTATTTACTTTAGGAAGTCTTTTTTAGGCAAGATTCTCCCTTTCTTTGGATTAGGGTTTTGATTGGTTCCTTTTCCTTCACCAGAGACACCAAATATTTCCTTTCCTATGAATAGCCTTAGTTGAAGTTATAAGAACTGTGATTATTTTGGTGAGCATCTATGATTCCAGATGGCTGATAATGAAACATACTCTCTACCTCTTGATAGAGTGCAGAATTTTTTTTGCTTGACTGTTACTTTTCTATTTTTTTTTCTAATAGGGTGGGGGGTAGGAAGGAGAGAAAATAAATTTCTGTTAATTAAAAAACAATTTTAAAAAGAGTGGAGGAGGTGCTATAAGTGTGGAAGGTCGCACGCATATTCAGATTATGTCATCATATTATTAGTTTTGCTTTATTATTTTATTTTCTTACAACAGACCTTTTACAGAGCAATCAGGAAATATTTGTAATGTAAAAACAAAAACACAACATTGAAACTTTTTTAAAATAGGAGAAAAAAGAAACCCAAGTAGCGTATGGCATGATCAGATTGATTATGCTCTGTTTAAAGCTAGGCATCCATCAACAAGCAGTACAGTTTGAAGATCAGTCTTGGAGAAAGAGTGGGGAACTTATTTCTAGCACTAGTTCAGTGGAATATGAACATTATTATGTTCTTTATAGGACTTGATTATATATTATCATATACAGTCTAAAATTGTGAGCTCCTTGAGGGCTGGAACTATCTAGTATTGGATACCTCTTTTCTATTTCCCATACTGCCTCATATAATGCATGACACATAGCAATCCCTTAATAATAACTTGTTGAATTAAAGTGATATTAAAGTTTTTAGCCATCATAGGTAATTATAGTGGAAAGAGAACAGAAGTCATGGCCTTCTATGAGATCATATATGAACTTCTTCTTTCATTGGTAGTTTGCATTTATAGCTTTATTTAGTTCCTTTCCATCCTGTAACCTTTTGAGGTAGGTAATAGAATTATTTTATACATGTCCCTATTTTATAGATGAGGAAACTAAAACACAAGGTGGTTGAGAGATTTGTTCACCACCATGTCAACAAATGTCAAAGGTCAACAAATCAAATCAAGACCTTGACCCCATGACAGCTAAACCAGAGTGTTGAGCCCTTTCTACTATATACCTTATTACCCTTGAAGGGAATTTGAAACTATATTCCAAGTTTGTTATTTTATTGAAGTTGGGCAGTAGGTCCATATAGTTTTAAAACAGAGGGAAGGAAGGGTAAGTCATTGCCATATCATTACTTTTCTCAGTACCAACAGAACAAACATTTACTGAGCTCTTAGTGTATATAAAGCCCTGTGCTAGGCACTTTGAGGGTATTTAGGAAAATTATAAACCTTGACTCCTACCATCTAGGAGCTCAAAATTTAGAAAATTTTTCAACAATGCAAGGAATGCCATGAGGCAGTATGTGATGACCATTTCATTGTATACACTGTGTAAGCTCTCTGAGTTCAGTGGAAGGAGAAGTCACTATTTATTGGTATAGTCTGGGAAAGTCTTACAGATGTAAGTCTGGAGCTGAACTTTGAAGGATATATAGCCAGAGAGATTTGTGAGCAGTTGAATAGACTGGTTTGGCTGGAGTAAAGCATTCTGTAACAGATGTATATTGGGAGCTGAATTTATTTAGTGGGGGCCCTGGTTGCTAAACTAAAGAGTCTAGTTTTTATCCTTAAGGCAGTGCAGTGAATACTTTTGAGTGGCAGAATGATATGATCAGAGATGTGGTAGAGGAAGATTAAGCATTGGTCTTGTGTAGAATGGATCAGAACAGATAAAAGTCTAGAGGCAGAGAGATTTGTCATATATTCATGCAATGTCAGAGCTGGAAGAAATCTTAGTGATCATCCAGTTCAGCTCCGTTTGGAAGTGAGGCAGCTGAAGCCTAGAGAGGTTCTTATGACCTGCAGGAATAGGATACATTCATTCTCTCATAGAGTACTCTTCTCTTCTACACTTTTGTCCTCTAGTTCTCTCCTTTTGACCTCAGCCAATCCTCACTCTTTCATATGCTCTGCTTCTTCCTCAGAGTTCTCTCTTTTTCAAGGGGATTAACAGAGCTTTCAAAAAATGAGGTTAATTGCTCTTCAGAGTTGGTAAAAATAGGCATAGAAAAAGTATTTCCAAGGTCATCAAGGAAAGCTAGACTAAGTCCCTAACTCAGATTCCAATATTCTGTTCTTTGGACTGTCCTGCCTTTCCTCTTCTGGGATTAATTCTTCAGATTTCGTAAATAAAAATCTTGTAAGCATTGGGTGCGCTGAATATTGCTCACTGTTGTTAATGGGGACCTCGTGTGAGTCACTTCGCTTCTTCAAGTAGTGAGTGAATCAAAGCTGGTTGCATCATGAGAGAGTGTTTTGCTCATTTATTTTGATAAGTGTAGTTTGGGTTTAATTATTTATGGTAATGTTGTTCTTCATAGTACATAACTAAATGTGCAATAGTAAATTTGGAAAAAGTAATGAAGTCTGAGTAATAGTCATTTTCGCTACCAGGCTTAGCTATGAAATCTTTACTGAGGAGTAGGATCGTTCCCTTAGGGATGTAATGGCAATTTTAGGGTTCGCATGGAGTCAGATTCACAAAGTTAATTGCACAAGGTTTAGGTAAACCTTGGTCTTCTGCTTTATAAGGGTGAACTTTAAGAAATTAGCTCAGAGGAAGAACTGGAAAGAAAAGAGAAATGGGAAAATAGGAGATTAAGACCTTAGTGGTGTCAGTTTCCATGGCTAAAGTGGCTGACCTCTAGGAATTAAAATTTGTAAAGTGAAAGTAAAATCTCCACATCTAAATCACTGTAAAGAACTGATCAAGAGTAGAAAGAGATTAAAAGAAAATTTGAGATTAAAGGGATCATAAAAATAATCTAATAATGGAAGAGGAACATGATGTCCAGAGAATAAAGGTGATATGCCTAGGCTCATATGATTTGTCAGAGACACAGCTGGGTCTAGAACTTAGGTCTCCTGACTCCCTCCCACTCATATGATCATCTTCTATATCCTGTCATCTAAGAGATTACATTCATTCACTCAGGCACCTATTATGTGACCAGCATTCTTCTAAGCCCTATGGGAGATGTAGAAGAAGGATGCTTTTAGTCCTCATGGAATGAACAGTCTGTTTCTAAAGAAAACATAAAACATATAATTTTACTTTCCTATTGGGTAGCCCTCCCTTTGCTTTTTAAATTTTCTTGGAGGAGAGAATTGAAAGACCAGGGAAGAAAATCCAAGCTGTCCATCTTGCTTTGGGTATTTCTCATTGTAGCTTATCAGAGAAGGTTCTTGGAGTAGGTGACTGCTATTTTTTAAAAAAGAAAACAACAACAAAAATGGGCTTTCAGGCTCCTTTGGCAAGTATAGTATACAGTTGTCAGCAGAAGGCTCTGTAGAGATAATGGGATAGGCCCTAAAGTTCCTATTTTTGCCTTTGCTCATTTTCTCTGAATTCTCTCTTAATGCTTAAATGTGAAGTAGGGCTGGCATCCAGGACAATCTGCTGAATATATTTAGTCTCCTACTGAAAGGGAGGGTACCTGCCATCCTGGCTAATTAGCTTTGGAGTAAGACACAACCCTCTTTTCAGCCCAAAGCCCAGGTTTCTCTCCAGTAGGAGGAGAGTACGCATGAAGTGGGAAGCCTCAGATCCTTGACACAAACACTAGAGGGAGTGTTGCCCTGGGAAAGGAAGAAAAATAAACAGAATAAAATAATAATGATAAAAGGAGGTTGACACCTGAGTTATTTTCAAAGAGCAGAAGCAGGGGGGAATGGGGTTTTGTGAAACATTTTATGGAAAATGTGTGTTTTGTTATATGTATAAATCACTACTCATAGTACCCTGAATAAGAGAGAATATATTTCCTCTGAACTCTGCTCTGGTCAGACAACAATTAGAAAATCAAGCTTAGTTTGGGGCATCATATTTTTTAGGAAGTACTGTGACAGACTGGAGTTTTCCCATAGGAGAATGACCAGGCTTGCTAAAGGAATATGAATATCAATGTAAGGAATTGAATTGCAGTTGGTGGTTTAGTCTTTAACATAGAGAAGAGACACTTAGAAGGGACATGAAAACTGTCTTTAGCTGTATGAGTATTATGTACTATTGAGAAGAGACTTGCTCTGCTTGGCCCCAGAGGATAAAAACTGTGAGGCAATGAGTAGAAACTGCAAAGAAGCAGGCTTAGACTTCTTGTGATGGAAATTTTCTGACATTGCTATCTCAAAGTAAAATGGAATGTGCTTTGAAGTGATAGTGAGTCCCCTCCCTCACTAGAGGTCTCTAAACAAAGGACCTGTGTATGTTGTAAAGGAGATTTTTGTCAGCTCTAGGTCAGACTAAATGACCTCTGAGCTCCTTTCCAACTCTGAGATTGTATGATTCTGACTTCATGCCCAGAGTGCTTTTCTCTTCACCACAAGCCTCCCTGATAATATCAAACCAGTGATGCCCAAGTAAGATAATGGAAATAAACATCCCTTGTAAACTGTAAAGTGAGTGTGAGAGCATATATTTATATATAAAACACACATATAGATAAATATATGTATATATAATATAAAATAATAAATATATGTATATGTATATAATATAAAATAATAAATATATGTATATAATATAAAATAATAAATATATGCATATATAACATAAAATAGCAATTATAGCTCTACATATATTTGTATGTAGGTATGTGTATAATTACTGGATTAAGATGAATATTTTTTCTATTGAAGCAGTTAAAAATACATAGATGCTCCAGAACCTTGGACAGCTCCCAATAATTTTCCCCTCATGGCTGGATTGCTCTTCTCTTTCTCCCAGGACTGGTCAGAGTCCTTTTGGCATTAATAATATTGGATTGTTTGTCACAAAGACCTAAGTTTGAACCAATGGCTCTTTTCATTCCATATAAGCTAATGCAGATTTCCAGAGATTGGTATAATTTGGATGATTTCTTTTAGTTTTCCATTGCAGAATTGAATTTCTGTGGCCCTATCTTGTATATTCAATTCAATTCAATTCAATGGATTTATTTACTAGGCACTTATGGTGTGCCCAGACTTGTGGCTCTTAGGCTGGGAAGAGGTATGAGCTATATTCCTCATTCTTAAGAAACGTATATTGCTTTGGAAAACTTGGGAAAAGTATGAAACAATGAGATCAGCACACAATTATATTTATTATTCCCTTTAATATATAAAGTGCTTACTAAAGAAAAGGTACTGAACTAGACCATGAAGGAAACTGGAAAATAAAATGGAAGAGTCTTTGCCCTTAAGAAGCTTATGATCTGATAAAATGCTAATACACATAATAATGGCTAACATTTATTTATGTAGTGCTTTAAGGTTTGCAAAATGCTTAACATATATTATCTCATTTGATCTTCACAATAGACTTATGAGACAGGTGCTCTTATCATCATTTTACATATAAAGAAAACTAAGGCTAAAAGAGATTAAATGTTTGCCTAGGGTGTCACACACCTAGTAAGAGTCTGAGACAAGATTTGAATTGAAGTCTTCTTGACTCCTCATCTAAACCTCCATCCATTATGCTGCCTAGCCACCAAGCAATATTACTTTGTCATACATTGTAATAGAGTTTTAAGCTTAATGTTGTTAGGTGAAAAAAAGTGAGTATAATCAAATATAAAATATATGGCAGGGTCATTAAAAATTTAACAATAATTAGGAAAGGAAGCATTATGATAACTGGAGTTATTAGTAAAGGTTTCTTAGAAGAGATGACTCCTTTCAGGTTCTATCCACTGATAGCTGGAAAAGTATGGAGCTGGTAGGGTAGTACAGTGGATAGAGTTCCTGGCCTGGAGTTGGGAGGACCTGCCTTTGAATTTGACCTCAGGCATGTTCTAGCTGTGTAAGCCTGGTCAAGTCATTTAACCCTCATTTCCAACTGTTTCTTAGAATTGATTCCATGGCAGAAGATAAGGGTTTTTAAAAAAATGAATTGTATTTTTTCTCTCATTCTTTGTCCATATACATGCATGTATAAGTTTACACACACACACACACACACACACACACAAGCCTTACACTACTCAAGTTATGACTGGGATGTGTAAGTTAAGTACAGATGCTGGTATGCCTGATTCTGTGAAGGAAGGGATTAGTTTCCTTGATATTACATTCAACAGGAGGGACCCTGGTAATATGCCAGTTCCATTCTTCCGTGCTCCAGACTGAAATGTCTGTAGCATCCAGTAGCCTGAGACCTTGGACTTGAGAGCAGCTACAATACTCTTTCTAGAATAAACACAAACATATGTGAAATGCTCTCCAAAGGTATATAGAGGTAATCCGCTGCAAGAGTGAGAACACTGGACCAGAATTCAGAAAACCTAAATCCATCTAATCTCTTAAATTGCTGGGCAGTCCTGGTCAGTTCACTTGGTTTCTTTGGACCTCTTTGTGACATGGTACTTTGGACGAGGTAATCTCTGTGGTACGTCTACCTCTAAGATTCAGCGATTCTCATTCTTTCTGAAGTTCCCTTGCAATCCACTTTTCTTAAAATCTATGGGGGGTCTTTCTTGGAAGCTAGAAGAGCTAGCCAATCACCTGGGTCCAATATAACTAATCTTCCCTCCTTATTCTCTCCTACCTTCTCTGTATAGCAGCCTAATCAGGCACCGACTGTGCCCAACTGCTGAGTATATTCTAGGTCCATCCAAAGGGGAACTTTTGAGTCTTAATAGTCGGGATATAAATGTTACAGTTGAACTCAATTTCTGATTGAATGCTTACGATGTAATTTCATTTGAAGGGGGAGAAATGCAGGGTTGGGGATTTCAGTGGTCCTGGCTGATTATTTAAAATATATTAGTTCCGATGAAATATTTAGCTTTTAAACAACAAATTTAATATGGTGAATTGCATTTTACTTATTAATGGCAGTTGCAAGGAGATTTGTAGGAGTTGTGCTAAAGTGCACTGTTGTGATATTGCAAAGTATAGTAATTACTGTAATATTTTGTTGAATTATTAATATCTACTATGCCTGCAGGAATAGCAGCCTCTGCAGCAGAATACGTTTTAAAATTGCCTTTTTCCCTCCTGGCTTTGTTTTGTTTTTTAGGCACTTATGAATTTTTTACAGATGGGTGGGGGAAACTGGAGTCAATTACATCATGCAAAACACCCCACATGCCCTGTCAAAAGACCTAGTACCAAAGCGGTTCACAGCCGGTCCACCCCCACCCTCAGTCAAGCCTGTTTGCAAAGCTGAGAAGATCATATTTTGGGGAAAAGGCCAAAATTGATCTTTTTGCAGCAGCTGGGGCTGGTGGAAAAATATGTCAGTAAAGAGTGCATGTATGGGGCTCATAGCATTTGTATGCAGAGTTGGCTTAATACATATGCAGAGAAAGGGGTTACCTATAGCCTATGATTTTTGGAACATCAGGAATTGACCCCATATTGTGCCACTGATGTCTGGAAATCCCATGATGGTCACCGAATCCTAGATTTGTTATAGGACCCTGAAGAGGTCACAAAAGCACAGAATCGGAGTGGGAAGAGACCTTGGAGGCCATTTAATTTAGCCTACATTTGGACAGGAAGCCCTTCTATTAACATCCGGAGGGCAGGGGATCAGATTAATTAGTTTCATTCATTTCAATGAAATCAATGAAAATTTATTGTGTGTACTGCATGTTAGGGTATGTGTAAGCTCTGTGGGAGATATAATGATAAATAAAATACAATCTATATCAAAGGAACTTTTGGTTTAGAGTAGGCAAGAAAAGACATGTGAATAAATGAGCATAATAAAAAGCAGTGTGCTATGAATGAAGGAGAAAAAAAGACAAAGATAATTCTGGGAGAGGCATTGTTAAGGGGAAGGCTAGGAGGATGGAGAAGATTCAGTATGGTCAAGGTAGGTATGATTTGGGCATGCATACATTGCCCTTTCTAAGCTCCTTTCAAAAATCTGACAATGAATAACTCTCCTTGGAAGGAATGAATTTGTCAGATCTGGGCCAGGAAAGGACCAGTGGGATGCAGAGAAGAGAAGTCTCTGAAAAGGGGGGCCAGCCAGAAATATATGACCACTGATTATGTGTTAAAAGGCAGAAATTATTTTTCAGTGAAAAGGAAACACTGATACAGAGAAAGTAGAAGTGACTTGGCTAAGGTCACCTAGCAAATCATTCATAAGGCAAGACTAGAAGCCATATCTTGATACCATTCAGCCTGGGGCCCTTCTCCCAAGACTTGGCCTTTACAGTCTCTGCTTGTTAATGCCTGCTATCTGAGAGAATGGGGGCACAAGGGTGACATCATCAAACAGTTCACTGGCTTCTGGCAGCATTTCATAGTCAGCTTCCCTATCAGTGCAATTAGTGGAGTTTTCGTGTAATTAAAGGAACCTTCCAGAGGAGGCAAAGAAGGAGGCAACAACATTTCCCAAGAAAGCTGAGCATCTTATTTCTTTTATGAATTTACCACCCAATGTTTTTGATCAATACAGGGACATTATTGTACTAATTGCGGTAACTGTCAATAGCCAAACTCATAGGACAGTGTGGAAAGTGAAAGGCTTCCAGACAATGGGATTTACTCTTTGCCATAATAAAGACGACCTTCTCCACACCTGGTTAGCTGTGAAAACCTCTAAGCATTTAGAATTATAGAATCCTAGAAATGGTAGGGAGCAGAGTTCAGGTAATCCAGCCCTTTGTCGTGCATAGGAGTCCCCTGTAGAGCCTCCCTGACAGGGAATTACTGGTCACTTAAATACTCACATGATAGAAGAGGAAGAAAAGATGATCTAGTTTAGGATAAAGTGGTCACCTAACTGGGAAGTGTCCAATTAATTCATTAATCCAATTAGCCCCTTGCTCTCTGAAATGCTTTCTCTTGGTTGCCCAGCAACCAAGATAGACTTTCAATGCATGCTGCTGGTGAATGGAGCAGTAGCTTTTTCTTCCTACCAGCACTCCCACCCCTTCTCTCCTTTTTTGTTTATTTATTTTCAGATTCACAGTAATAAAGAACATCATCATTCCCCAGCTCCTCTTCTTACAAGTTAAAAAATTTAATTTTCATATCCACAGTAATGAAGACGTCCTAATTCCCTTCCTTTCCTTTTTTTCAGACAGGTTCTCTCTAGACCTCTATATCTGATCATCTAGTATTTTGTATTGCTCTTCTGAATTTATTTTATTAAAATTGGAATTCTTTGTGCACTAGACTGCAAGATACTCAAGGGCAGGGACCATGATTTATTTACCTTTGTATCCTTATCTATTCTTGTATTTTTGGACTCTGTGCCTAGCATAGTACATTATACATAACAGGCTATTAAAAACAACAAAAAAAGGTTTGTTGAAGATGTGCTGGAGGCCTTAGGATATTTCCAAATGTTACTTCTATGCCAAGTATTTGTAATGATGAGCAGAGTGCTTAAATATCCAGATACAAAGAGATGTTTTTAAATGTGATAATAAAATTAACCACTTTCTATTAGACATGGGAAAGACGAGGAAAAAATGTATGGTTTTATACCAGGACAAAATCTAAGGTGTTCTGGTCAGATTGGGGGTGGTTATTTTGGGGTGGTGCAGATTTTAATAGTGGAGATCAACAAGGCAGAATTCAATATCTGTTTACAAAATATCCTTATGCAAAATATTACTAAACTCCAACATGAAGTGAATTTTGTATGTAAAGTTGGATTAGTTGTTTTTAAAAAGGCAAGATAGAAAAACAATTTATCTATTTAGAGCAATACCATAATAGTATATACCTACAGGATATAGTGTGTTTCTCTCAAAGGGGAGTTAAAAAATACCTCAGATCATAAGAAAGACTCACTGAGTTAAAGAATTCCAGAGATGGAAAAGATCTTTTGAGATAATTTTGTTCATCAAGTGCTATGCATTAAATACTGGGGATACAAAGTAAGGCAATAAAGAATAGTCTTTGCCCTCAATGAACTTATAGTCTATGGGGAAAGACAATGCAGATACCTGCAAGGAAATATGTACAAACTAAAATTATATATATATACATACATATATATATGTATATATGATAAATTAATTGGATCTAATCAACAGAGAGGAGACACTAGCATTAAAGAAGATAGGGAAAGGCTTTATGTGGAAGATGGGATTTTAACTGGTGCTTGAAGGAAACCAGTGAAGGCAGGAGATGGAGATGAGGAGGAAGAGAATTCCAAGTATGAGGGGCAGCTCAACTCCCTAACAAAATTAAGCCCTGAGAAAACTGACATGTCCAAGGTCACATATTGAGTTAGTTCCAGGACTAGAAATTAGGTTTGGTGATTTCCAAGTTTAACTGTTGTGCTACTAAGCCACTTAAATGATTTTAAATATTCAGTGAGCAGTATCAATAAATGTGGAGTTAGAAAAATACGTAGTATATGTACTTCTCTGCGACGTACCATATAGTTGAGAGATTTAGGGAGTTAAGACAAATGAGGTTAATGATGACAAGGATCTTAAATTCCAAAATGTGCCTGATGTTAGCTCAGTTTTACTTTCATGACTGACCACAGTTTGGTCTCAGACCTGGTCTTGTATGAACCATAATTTTGGCTCACTGTTACAGGTCCCTAATCCTGACCCTAGACAGACCTCTAAAGAGAATATCCCTAACCCTGACCATTAATGAATCTATAAACGTGGCCTCAGACTAATAGCTCTAGTCTTTTTTAAATCTTTACTGTCTGTCTTAGTAACAACTCTAAGACAGAAGGGTAAAAGCTAGGCAAACAGGGTTAAGTGACTTGCCTAAGGTCACACAACTAAGAAGTCAGATTTGAACCTAGGTCCTCCCAACTCCAGTCCTGATGCTCCATCCACTGTGCCACCTAGCTATCCCTAACAGCTCTAATCTTAACTATACATTTCTTTCTAACTCTGGCCTTAGACTGCCACCTAAATCTAAAATAGAACTTTAACTCTGATCACTATGTTCTGATCCTAGCTCCAGAAAAATAATTAATACTGTCCTATTTATCCCTCACTCTATCACAGGATTCTTTCATCCCAGCTAGTTATTTTAAAAAAAAGTGAACACTTTGTCCCAAGAGAAATGTGTGGACCATCTCTCTTGCCCCCAAATAGCTCCCACCTTTTGTGTAGTTGATGGCAGCTTAGTGGATTCATCTTTGTATATCAAGGAAACATTTTTTATCCTTGTCTGGACAAGGAAAACATATATCTGCTCAGTTGAAGCTTTTTTCCAGTGAAGCTAATCCATACCTAGTAGAAATGATTCTGAGGTGTCATGAGGATAGCCACACTTGGCTGTATTTGGGGATGGTGGCTATAGTTTGTGGTAACTCTGCTTCAAGAAGCGAGAAGATGATAGGGACTACTGTGAGTAGGATGGATCTTTCAGAGGCTCCTGTTGGACACTGGGAATCAATCAGCTCTCTTTGGCTAAAAAAGTGCCAGCTCCTTTGGCACATTTCTTTCCGGCTACAAATCACTCCACTGTCTCCAGCCACCTTCAGAAGAGGGAGCATCTCAATTGAGTTGCTGGCGACTGTGCCTCCCTCTTCAGGGAGGCTCTTTCTGATGGCAGTGCATCTGTTCCTGCATTTCGAAGGACTTCGGACCAAGGTAGTGTTTAATTCTCCAGCTACTGTGCCATCAGGCTATTCAATTGCCTCTCTGCCAGTCTCAAAGGCCTTTCTTTCCCTAAGGCTTGCTTGTTTAAGAGGAGGCCACCTCCCCAAAACCTAGCCCACTGGAACATGAATCCTTCTGGAAGGCTTTGCAGGTCAGTTTCTAGTCCCTCTAAAAAGAAAACTTAAAGGTGGGGTAGACATCCTTTTCCATGCAGTAGAATACTGGTAATAGAAACAACTCTCTAATTCATGGTCTGTTTCTCTTTGGAGCTTTGGAATGTGCTAAAATCTTATTCGGGCTCTGGCTAAGATCTTCAGACAGTGCATTAATTTTGGGGTCCATCCACTGTCTATTGGATCTTACCAGACTCAAGGGTAGAATTACTATTACTCTTGCTCCATGAACCTTTTTGGGACTAAGCTAACTAGTATTGTTTGGATCTTTTTGAGCCCCCTTCTTTGTAAATATAATCAAATAACCATGAAACAGCCCGGAATTCTTTTTTTTCCCCTTCCACTCTCACCCCTTAGGATGCCAGTTTTCATTCCCTGGGACAGACCTACAGGAAAGCTCTCTCTTCACTTTAATCTCTGTTTAGGATGCATCTGGTGCCAGATTTCATTCAACCATATCACAATCCCTCCTTTATGACATCATTGCTCATCACCATGGAAACATTTCCAGAGTCACAGAGACTGGTTTGTGGCATCATTGAAAGCATCAGGCAGGAGGAGGAGAGAAGAGGAAATGCAGGGTGGGGGGAGATGTTAAGACCAACCCTACAATAAACATGACATGGCAGGAAAATATAGTTTTACTTTCTTTGATGTTATATATTGGAGCTTCTTGACAAAACTAAATCTGTGGATTAAATTATCCTCTAAAATGTGTGGAATTAACTATATCCTCTAGAATCTGTGGAAAGGGATGTCTTCAGGGTGAGGACTCTGGCCTTTGGTCAGTTTTTATTGTAAGAGTCTGAAATGGACTGGATCAATCCATTGCTAGCTGAACAAAACTCAAAGGAACATAGTTTTAGGTTAGAATCACAGAGTAATAAAATGTTAGCTCAGAAAGAGACCTTAAATTTTACAAATGAGGAAACGGAGGTTGAGGGAAGACGAATGGCTCCACTAAGGTTATCTAGTGAGTTAGTAACAAAGCTGTTTCTCCTGATTCTTTGGTTTCTTCAGCTTCTAAGGTTCTTGGATTTTCTTTTTTTTTTGAAACCCTTACCTTCTGTCTTGGAGCCAGTGTATTGGCTCCAAGGCAGAAGAGTAGTAAGGGTAGGCAATAGGGGTCAAGTGACTGGCCCAGGGTCACACAGCTGGGAAGTGTCTGAGGCCAGATTTGAATTTAGGACCTCCTGTCTCTAGGCCTGGCTCTCAATCCACTGAGCTACCCAGCTTCCCCCTGGATTTTCTAATTATAGCAAACACAAGTGCTAAGAAAACAGGGTTCCTCTGATAGGCTCTCACCTCTGGCATTTGAGAACATGAGAAACTGAAATGCTTAAGGAGACTGGAAGAAGGAAAAGAGTTTTACAGAAGAGGTTGGACTTGGCAAATTCCTTCTTCTGAGGCAAAGCAAAATGAGGGGTAGAAAATTTGGAGCTTTTTTTTTTCTAGTATAACTTTTTAGGAATTCTGTTTTGGGTCACACTCTACTAGTTACAGTGAAGTACTTATGTGTTGATGGGTTGTTGGTACTGCTTACCTTGAGGAAAGTGATAGCACTGTGTTCATAATAGTATATTTAATTTCAAATATTTATTCTAATTTTTATTGAAATTGTCATTTTACGTGTCTTACATATATTCTTCATGACCCCTTCGGGGTTTCTTGATAAAAGATAATGGTGTGTGGTTTCCTATTTCCTTTTCCAGCTCATTTTACACATGAGAAACTAGGGCAAACAGCCTTGAATGACTTGCCTGGGATCACAAAGCTAGTAAGTGTCTGAGGCCAGATTTGAACTCAGGCTTGACTATATAATGCGCTCCCTTGTTACCTCATCTCTCTTAGTAGGCTTTCTAAGTCCAATGAAGGTGGGAACTGTGCTCTCTTCATCTTATTTTTCACATATTAACTGTCATAGGGCCTCACATATAGTAAACTCTTCAGTAAACGCTTGTTGAATGAGAATTAATTGAACTTGTTCCTATTGAATAGGTAGAAAGAGGCTACATGGTGCCATGGAAAGATTGCTGAGCTCTTCTCATCACTTAGAATCTTTGTGGCCATGGGCCAGTTTCTTAAACTTTCTGAATCTCATTCTTTTTCTGTAAAATGATGATTATACCTGAAGTACCTACTCATGTTGTTGAAAGGGAAAAATTAGATAATTATATTAGTGGTTTGCAAACTGTAAAGTTCCATAGAAATGTTAGCCATTATTAACAGAAAGTGCAAGAGCACTGATTTCCAGGGGTTTGCTCTCTAGAGATTAAAGGAATTACCTCCAGATTCCCGTGGAGTCCACTTCCCTGAAACCTATCTCTTTACAAAACCTTTATAAACCCTTTTGGTTAATAGATCTTCACTGATCAGCTCCGAGAAGGAGCCTGGCTTATATGTTTTCTCTGCAGTGGTGGATATCAGCTATACCCCTTTTGGTCTCTCAGCTTATTCCTCAGTTTGGTGTTCTCTACCATAAGGCTAGCATTTGAGTTTTCAGTTCTAATTTTAAGGAGAAAAGGCAGGAAAGCAGAATCTCTTGTCTGAGGAATAAGCAGTGAGGCTAATTTTCTCTCCCCCGCAATAGAACCTTGCAAGATCAGACTATTATTCCTGAGGGATGCTGATATGAGGACAGGGACAGAAGCTTGACAGAGTCTCTGGGGGATGTCCCCTTTTTCCCCAGTGCTAGGATTCCCATTTACAGCTCTGGAGAGAGGAAAGAAGGCTAAAGTAGAAGAAAGTAAAGTTTTCTAAAGAAATTTTTTTTTGAAATATGAATGATAATGTGTCTTGCAGTATTTTAAAATATTCAGGATGCCTCAACAACATTAACCAGCCTGTCAGAGCTGCCTGTGGAGTTGGTGACTATCATTGTTGCATAAGAATATGCTCTGCATGTCTGTGTGTATGTATGTATGTCTGTGTAGGGAGGGGTGGAAACAAGTTGAGGTTTGGAAGTTGGAGCTTAACCTGAATACTCAGTCAGCATTTTTTAAAAGTATTTACCTTTTGTCTTAGAATTGATACTATATCCTAAAGGGCTAGGCAATTGGGATCAGGTGACATGCCCAGGGTCACACAGCTAGACGAGGTCAAATTTGATCCTAGGTCCCCCTGACTCCAGCTCTGGCTCATTTATATACTACTTATATACTACTCTAGCATTTTTTTACCAATTGTATTTTATTCAACTAGCCCACCTAGAGGGATATCAGGTCTATATTTGACTGGCTCAGTGGTTGGTGCATGGCATTAACCAAAGTCGTCCTCAGGTTTATTTTTCCTCCTTCAGAACTCAGCACAGATGCCAATTCTTCCTGGACACACTCAAACCTTTATGTGTTGCTTCTCCCATTAAATGTAAGCTCTCTGTGGTCCAGGGCTGTTTTGATTTTGTAGTTATATCCCCAGGACATGGTAAAGCTTAAAAAATGATTTTCATTCAGTGGTGATCACTCCAGCTGGAAGGGACCTCTTCTTCCTCTGAACTCAAGAATATTCTCATAAATCGATTACATTCTAATTTTTATTAAAGGTATCTGTAGGGGCAGCTAGGTGGCTCGGTGAATTGAGTGCCAGGCCTGGAGAATGGAAGGGGGGAGGGCCTAGGTTCAAATGTGGCCTTAGACACTTCTACTTTGTGCCACCTTGGGCAAGTCACTTAATCCCAATTGCCTAGCTCCTTACCATTCTTTTGCCTTGGCACCAATATTTAGTATTGATTCTAAGGCAGAAGGTAAGGGTTTAAAAAAGGTATCTGTATATATTTCTTATCTACCTCATTAGATTATAAGTTTTTAAAGGCAGGGGCTGTGTCACAGTCATCTTTATATACCTATAGCGCACTCAGCAAGCACATGGCCTTGCACATAGAAAGTATTCAGAAAATACTAATTAAATGGAACTGAACTTGTTGAATCCATTTGTTGGGAGCCCTTGTGGTTTAGTGCAGTGAACATCAAGACTTGGAAGATTTGGGTTTAAATCCAAACTCTGCTTCTGTGATTATGGTCAAGTTAGTTAAACTTTATGGCTCCTTGTTTCCTTATATGGAGAATTGGACTAGATAATCCCTAGTTCATTCATCACTTTTTCCTATAATTACTTTAAAAGCTCCTTAAAATGGTGGTAGGGTAGACCAGAAAACTTCAGAAGCCTCTTCCAGCTCAAGAATTCTGCCTATCCTTCATAGGTGACTACTGTCTTTGTTTATGAAAGACATCTCGGAGCTGGACACTTTCTAAAACAAGTCAAACAGACTTGACCCTTGTTCTTTAATGGTTTGCAACTGAATACTCACTATACTGATGCAGATGAATGATGGGATAATAACAATAATCCCACACATTGAAAATAGCATGTCATAGTAGCTAAGTACTTTATTCAGGTTTATCAGAATTGTAGGAGGCATCATTATCTCCATGTTGCAAATGAGCAAAATGAGACCTAGATAAATTGAGTGACTTGTCCAAGATCCTATAGCAAGTCACTGGTAGAACTTGAGTCTTCCAATTCCTGGTGTCTGGCACTCATGGAAGTCTGCAGCAGGAGAGACCGGTATGATACCTGCTTGGATCAGTGGGAGGCTGATAATTTGTTTTTTTCTTGGTGGCACAGCCCGATTGCTCATTGCTAAGCCCATCTCCCAGTACTCTTTTGTGTCAAACTGTTTTTTTTCACTAAACTTTTTTTTTCTGGCCTAAATTGCATGCCCATAAAGGGACACTGCTAGGGTTCTCATCTTTAAACCTTCTTGTCCTTCATTTGGGGACAGTGTCCTCACAATACCAGTTTGTGCCCAGTCAGCCAGGACCTGCTTCCCTCTTCTTGCAAAATACTTGCCAAAGAGGCTCTGAGGGAGTGGATCTCTGAGTGCTCAGCCTTCTCTTAAGTCACTGAAGCCAGAGGGCCTTCTGCTGACCTTCTTTTAATTGCTAATAATTATTCGGTTTTATGTAGCCTGGGGTGATAAATATTCATAAATGGTATAGTGCATTAGTATTAGGTCCTTTAAGCCATTGTGTTTTTAATTAAACTGAAATATGGAATTAAAAGCAATAAAAGGAAATGGTAAGATGAGACTATATATGTATTCTATATATGTTAATTTCATCCTAGTCCTAATACTGCCCTTGAATAAGATCCACATCCCCAAAAGGAAATAATATGGTATATACTTGTTGTTCAGTTTCTGACTCTTTGTGACCCCAGTTGGAGTTTTCTTGGCAAAGATACTGAAGTGGTTTGCCATTTCCTTCTCTAGCTCACTTTACAGTTGAGGAAACTAAGGCAAATAGGGCTAAATGGCTTGCCCAGGATCATAGAGCTAGATTTGGATTTAGATCTTCCTGACTCCAAGCCTGGAGTCTATCTACTGAGCTATCCAGCTGCCCAAATATATATGATCAAAATATACACAAAGTATATTCTATTTATAAACAAAATAACATTGATTACAGGGCTATGCTCAGGCTTTACACAAGCCAGATATAGGGAAAATATATATATATATATGGCAAGATTTGTTTCAATATGGCATTCACACACAAATGTATGAATACACACATATGCATACACACACACACACACACACATACTTAAGAGTATCATTGTGACATGGAAGTAAACCTGGGTCCTGAAAGGCTATGCTAGCAAAATATATACCATAGCATCAAGTCTAGATCTCAAGTTGCAGAGGCTTCCAGTAGGAGCCTGAGGCCAGCCTCTCTGTCTTTTGTTGAAGTTCAACCTAATTAAGTTTGGAGAAGATCATCACTAGGTTGGCTTTGAGAAAATTAACTTTTAAGTCACAGAAACTCCATTGACTTTAAAGACCATTGACTTTAGTGGAAGTCCTCCAAATGCCCCAAATCACAGATTTTTACGGCTTTCTATCTGGAGTTTCTAAAGAAGAGGCCAAAAGAGTTGATTCAGTTCATTTAATGAGTTCTTACTGTTTGATGGTGCTGTACTAGAGGTGGTGGTGGTGAGGTGGATGATACAGTGATAAACAGGACGACCCTTGCCCTCAGTGAGATCACAATCTAGTAGAGGAGATGACATATATGACTTTATAAACTATAAGCAAGATATAATAAGAGCCATAAGAGATGTTAAATGCAGTGGACATTAGTGGAGGAAGAGATCACAATGGACTAGAATTGAGTCCTTTTTTTGTGTTAGAGTTCCCCTGGGGCAGTACGATGAAATCTGTGGACCCTTTCTCAGAATCATATTTTAAATGCAGAAAGTGAAATACTTCAGCAAACAATGTTATTGAAATATAGTTATCAAAATATTAAAGCAAATAAACTAGTTTGTAGACCCTTGATTAAAACCCTCTCATTAGAGAATCAGGTAAGGCTTCTCAAAACAGGGGGCATTTGCATTGGACAGATGCTTAGAGATGAATGAGTACAATTCCCTCATTTTACATATGAAGAAACAGGCTCAGAGACTTGAAGTAACATGGCCAAGGGCACCCAGTAGTATAGCTAGGATTATAATGAAAGTCTGCTGACTGCAAGTCCAGTGCTCTTCCCACTACACATGGGGCTTCTCAGTCTGGAAAGAGAGGTCAGGTGGTTGAATGCAAGGATAAAATTGAGTTTTTTAAAAGGCCAAGGAAGAAAAATCCATTGAGGAGGTCAAGATGAGGCTGGGAAGGTAGGTAGGGGGATGGAGAGGATTGTGGTGGACCTTATATACCAGGCCAAGGAGTTTGGATTATTCTTTAGGCAACAAGGAACCACTGAAGGTGTTTTTGTTTCATTTGCAGGGTGGTGATATGAACATAGCTATGCTTTAGGAAGATTAATCTTTCAGGGTAGATTGGAAAGGACTGAGATTAGATGCAGAGAGACAGAGAGAACAATTTAGTTGAGAAGAAATCAAAGCTTCAACTAGGGTCAGGTGGTGGGAATGGAATTCGAGGGTAGATGTTGTAGGTTGAGTCTACCATCCTACCTTCATGGTCCCTTCTCTTGGTCCAATGATACCATTGTTGTGTGTGTAGTAGAGGGAGTAAGCCTTTTGTCCTCCCCATCGAGGACCTCAGAACAACAGGCATTTTCTGGGGGTCTGTTATTGCTTTCTCTTTCTGACATTTCTGAAGGGCCCTTCTGAGCCACTGGTATGTAATGAGGATTGCAAGCTGCAGGTGAGCGGCTGTTGAGATTTCTGAAATGCTCCTGAGAGCACTTTAGAAGTATCAGCAAGAAGGAGGGAGAGGTAGAGCCTTAAAAATACTCAGCAGGGCACCAGTCCCCAGATCAAAAGGGCACAGCTTGGAACCTGTGGTTCATCTCGAGGAGGGATGATGGAGAGGGAAGGAAAGGGAAAAAAAAAACAACAAAAACAGTTTTAAAGTGTCCCTAGTGCCTCTGCCTCTGGCTCTGGCTCTAAAGTCATGAGCTGTTCTTTCTCTGGGGAAACAGCAGTTCCCATGTGGGTGTCATACCTGCAGTGATTGGTGGCTTGTGTTTCTGGTCTTAAAATGAGAGATGTAAGTAATTTATTTGTAGCTCACACACAGTGAAATACTCCTGGACTTGAGGGACTGAGAAGGGAATGGTGTTATCTGTTTCCAAGTAAACAACCCAGTTTTCCTGAAAGGCTTGGTTCCTGGTTGGGAAAATACCCATCTGGAGATAAGAGCTAGAGTTCCCACCCATTTCCTCTGCCCTACTGAAAAGATGATATTCTCTTGCTTTTTGGTCATGTCTCAATAACTTCTTCACTCTCACCTCCTTCCTCCTCTCCCGCACTGGTCAGAGAACTGCAGAATTGATCCTGAAGCAAATTGCAAAGGTACCCCTTATCATCAATTGATATTTTAGCTCTAGCTCCTTAACCCTCTCATTCTGAGCCTGCTCTAGGAAATGGCCTTTCTAAGACAAGTTCTACCCTGGCCCACATTCAGCAGTACCAAAGCAAAGCCAGAGATTGGTAGGGTGTGCACCAAGGATTTCCTAGAAAATCTTGTTTCTAAGGTGACTAAATGATGGTTAGTTAACTTGTGGAGGTGCAGAAGGGGAAGGGTACAAACAGTGTAATGGAAAGAATGCTGAGTTTTGAAGGCAGGGCACCTGGATTTGAAAAACAGCTACATTGTTTGCAGCTTTTGTGACCTTTTCCATCTCTGGGCATTAGTCACATCACATATAACATGAGGGAGTTGGATTTGATGATCTCTCAGGGCTGGCCCTTCCTGCTCTAAATCCTCTGATACAATGACAGAGAGCCTGTAGTGCAACAAGGCAGTTAGATGATTAAGTCTGACATTGAAGTCACTCAGAGGAGGGAGTCTGTATTATGCCAGTTAGCTGTATTAATTGACATTGTTTTGGAGGAGGCAGCTAGTCCAAGCCCAACCCTTTATTTTCTAGATGGGCAGCTAGTACCCAGAGCAGTGAAGTGACTAAAGATCAAACAATCAGCAAGTATTTTTTAAGCGCCTTTCATGAACCTGTCAAAGAAAAAAAATGGCCGGAAGAAACTTATATTCAAATGAGGCAACCAACATTTACTTTGTTTGATTGTGTGACTCTGGGCAAATCATTTAAACTTGGTTTTCTTCCACTTCCTTATCAATAAAATGGGAAAAATAATAGCACCTACCTACCTTCTAGGGTTGCTGCAAAGATCAAATGAGATAATATTTGTAAAGTGCTTAGCATAGCTTATATATAGTACATAGTAAGTGCTATATAAGTTTAGCTATTATTATATGTTATAATAATATATGTATATTATATACAAAATAAATAGAACATAGGAGTCAGGACTTGAACCCAGCTTCCTTATCTTCTGACTCTTTCCCCCTCTATATTATTGAGATCATGAGAATGGAGTCTTGATCTGGTGTGGGATATCCACTGGGGCTTACTGAAGGACCTACCACCTCAAGGCCCAGAGAAAACTCTGCCTCCTGGTAACATTCAGTCTATCTTGTGTGAAATTCTCTTGAGCTAGGAAGTAGGCAAGCATGAGTCTCATATGTTCCTATTCAGAGAGGGGGTCAGAGTGTTAAATTCGTCATATAGAGCTGGACTTGACTGAGTGTTATACAAGGTTTTTATTTAGTTGAGGGGCCAGAAGACTATGACCACATCAGGAGCAAGAATAAGTGTTAGAATTTAACAGTATGAATTAAAGATATAATTTAATACTAATTTCATGCAATACATCTGAATTCTGAATAGGGTTTATACAATTTAGCCCTCAGATTCATTTAATCGACAACTGTTTGTCTACTTTGAGCTGTGTATGCTACCATTCCTATAATATCTATCACTAGGGATGCTGTGGTTGGTGGATCTCTTGAAATCAGAAGTTCTAAGATGTAGTTTGTTAAAGTTGTTCAGGTGTCCAAACTAGTCTATCATTTATATGTTGAGTCCTTGGGAGTACAAGACTTCCAGGCTGCCTAATGAGGGCAAAGAGACCCAGGCTGGAAATCAATCAGTGGTGGGGTTGTACCCATGAATGGTTGATACATTTCCAGACTGGGTGAAGGAGGAGGATCCAATCTAAAAAAAAGATAATCTCTGCCTTCCCCCCCAAAAAAACTACCTTGTCTCCTATGAGCCAAATACTGTGCTAGCTCTTGAAAACATAAATACCCATCCAAAACAATTTCTACTCTTTGGGAGCTTATATTCTATGAAAGAGGAATGACATGTATACATTTAAATAAATATATAATAAGTGAATACAAAATAATTTTATAGCAAGGAAGGCATGAGCAACTGGGAAAATCAGGAGCAGTATTATGTTAGGAGATGATATTTAAGATGGGATTTGGAAGAAGCTATAGATTCTTAGAGTGAGGTGGATAGAAGGAAAGAGAAAGATGAGGAGAGGAAAAAAGAAAGGAAGGGGAATGGAAAATGATTGATTGTTGCTGAACAAGACAGGAGGAGGATGATAAATCATGATTTGGGGTTGACTTTGGCAAGGAGAATGAGTACCTCTTCTTCATCAGACACTGGAGAAAAAGAAGAGGATGGTGTATGGGGGACTTTTAGATGCACAGTAGAGAAGAAAAGAAGAAACTCAGAAGACCTCTATTTTTTCAACAAAGTATGATCTGAATTTTTCTTCTGAGAAAAATTGGTATAGTGGGCAGGAAAAGGATCAAGATTATAACAGCTATTGCACAGGGAATTCAAAAGATATTCAATTAAGAAAGAGTAAAAAGAATATCTTTCACCCAGTTCAGATTAGGTGGCATAAATCCATAATGGATCCAGTCAACACAATTACCTGACTTTCTCAAGCCATCATTTAATAACACTTTTATAGGATTGCAGAGGAGAGGCAGGTAGTCAGTACTGAAGTCTGTCAAGGTATGAATATCAACAGGACAAGGAGCTAGGGGAGAGGGAAAGAGATTTGAAGAGTAAAAGATATTGTAAAGTTGAAGTGGTTGATTATATGGTGACATGATTGTGAACTCCCCCAAATTAAACCAATTCAGAGATGATGGCCTGGAAGAACCCAGAAGAATAGAAGGATTGAAGATTGTGATATGAGGGCAAAGCTTGGATTTAAGAGGAGGGAGGCATAGGGAGAGAGTATTATAGGAGGTTTTATTTGGATAGAGGAATTACAGAATTTGTGATGGAAGTGGAAACCTATAGATGATGGTGAGATGAAGGGTATGACCATCTTATGGCTAGCTGGAGTGGAGTGAAATTGTCATGGGCATTGAGGAAATTGATCACCTGGAAGTCCTGAGTATTTGATGGAACACCAACATACATGTTGGAGGGCAATCACTGGTGTGAGGGAGAGGTTGTGATGGAGAACTTCCCCAATGACTGTGAGCCAGTGATAGAACTCCCTTGAAAGGAGGGAGAGTGTTCTGGGAGCTTAGTCGATAATGGCCATAAGAATCTGGTTAAGATGACATCTGTATAGCGTGAACCTCAAAAGAGGGGGAGAGGTCATTGAGTGACAGTGGAAAAGAAAAGATCTGTCCTGGCAATGGGAAAAGGAGTAGGATAATTCTTCTTCCTGGATGGTCCAAGATGAAGTGTTTTATGGGAATAGGTAGAAGAGCAGGGATAGAGGTAGGTCTCTGTGAGTCCCAGAAGATGAAAAGTGCATGAGAAGAAGATGAAGAGAAGTTTATTAAGGAAGATCTAGAGGGCACAACACTGGGCAGGCAGAGTTGGATAGGGACTTATATTTATGATATATTACCATGACCTAGCACAGTGCCTGGCACATTTTGGTCACTTGTTGATTGGTTGTTTTGTTGAGCACTAGAGCTGCTATGAATGGGAATGAGAGAATTGAAAGTGACAACAGGGGAGGGGTGGCTTAAGCATTTTGCTTAATCAGTTAAAGATTTTTTATCACTGGGATTGGGAGAATTAGTATGTAAAACATTATGATCAGGGCTTCTGCCCATAAAAGTTCTATGAATGTCATAGGTCAGTATCAATCCTTTCAAGTGTTCATGAAAAAGGAAGATTGGGTTTGGTTAGGTGCCTTTCCTGTAAATGAAGTCCTCCCCTCAAGATGTTTTTGATTTTAGGCCATATCCTTGAGTTGAGGACATAGTATTTGTTATCTCTGGTTCTATAGGGCCTAGTGCTGGTGCCTAGTGCTATTCCTAGAGTGAGAGATCTGGTATTGGAGTCCTTTGGTTTGTTTTTCTGCTTTTTGGTACAGTTTGGTCCTTTCTCCTAGCTTTTCCAAAATGATCTGCAGCTGTGCCTTTCCCTACTACCATTGCTAGCAACATTATATTCTAAGGAAATGGCTACTTCCAAATTGTAGGAGACATGCCACTACCATTTCTCTCTCAGTGCATTTGAAAAGTTCATATTTCACTGGATTCCACTAGACTCTGCCTTGCCAATTCCAAGATTCTACCAATCTCTCTCTCTGTCTCCATCTCTGTCTGTCTCTTTCTCTGTCTGTCTCTATCTCTGCCTCTGCCTCTGTCTCTCTCTCTCTCTGTCTCTCTCTCTCTCTCTCTCTCTCTCACTCTCTCATTCTCTCTCTCTCTCTCTCCCTCTGTCTCTCCGTCTGTCTCTCCCTCTGTCTCTCTCTCCATCTCTCCCTCTCCCTCTCATACTTTTCTAGGAATATTCACCTCATGGCTATTCAACTAAGGCTTATTCACTTATTGAACAACTGAGGCAATGATGATTAGGGATGAGTGTCTGAGCTTATTAGGGAAAGCTAATGAATTTGTAGCCAGAGAGGCAGTATAGGTACAGTAGAAAGAGTCAAGTTAGGAGACCTGGGTTCTCCTACCATTTCTATTATTTTTACTATCAGAATAGGGGCAGGTCAGGAAGCTGAACAAAGTAATCTCTAAAGAATTTCTATTTCCAAAATTCCATACCTAAGTAAAGTTCCATTTATTTTTTCCCCTATCCTTAGTGGTTTGGGCATCTCTGTAGTTAGATTTATGCACTTTGCCAGGAGTCCAGGAAAGACCTATTTGAAAGGTTATTGTGGGACAGAGGAATTATATTTGGCCCCAGATGAGAGCATCATGAAGACCAGGAGGAAGTTGCAAATAATTAAACTTAGATTTGCTGTTAAGAAACTTTCTTAACAATTAGAGCTTTTGCAAAGTTGATTGGGCTGCTTCAAGAAGGGATGGTTTCCTGCTTTTTGGAAGTCTTCAAGGAGAGGCTAGCCAGATATTTGTGATAGACATTATGGGGGTGATTACTTTTTGTTATGGTTTGGACCAGATAGTCCCTAAGGTTCCTTCTAAATTTCCAATTCTTTAATTCCATGACTTAGCTTAAAATATGCTTTTTTCTTTCCTTCCTACATTTTTATTTATTCCCCCCCCCATCTACTATTAGTTCCCCTACCAACTCTATCCTCAGGGAACCAGTTCTCAAAATTGAATTGTCCTTCTTCTCCTGTTCTTGGCTTTTGCCTGTTCTTCATCATGCTTGGGCTCAGTGAGAAAAAATGGGGAAGAAGTAGAGAGAAGGAAAGGAAAACACAGACAAGGGAGGAAGAGTAAGAGGAGAGGGAAGGATAACTTGATAGAGTGAAATGAGAGCAGCATGGTCTGTGATACCAAAGAAAATCTTTTGAATGAAATTCAATCTATTGTTTAACCCCAGGTCTTGGCTTCATAGCTACCTCTATTGTGAAGGGAACACAAAGAGAGATAGCTCTGTCTCCCTCTGATGAGTCTCAGAGAGCATTTTGAATTTCTCAGAAAAGGAATTTGTGGCTCTTAAGTTCAGGCTCTCTGTGTGTCTCTGTGGCCTCGTTTCTCAGGCCAGGAGGAGCACAGAGAGGCTGATTTCTCCATAAGTGGTGATGACCCATGAAGAGCAAGAGGGGTAGGAAGCCATGGAGACAAGGAGCCAGCTACAACAGACTACAGAGGATCAAATGACCTTTAGCTGCCATCTCTCTTTCTTTCCCTCACTTCTCTCTTTCTTGACTCTTTTTCCTTTCTTCTCTGTAAATAAAAGAACCAAATAGCCTGATTGTTGTAAGTTCTGAGAACATAAGAGTAGGTAAAATTGGAGAAATGAGAAGCAGAAGCCCCAACAAGTGCATCACTCTGCTTTAGTGAAATGTCTATCAGATAGTGGTAGGGGCATTCTACCAGGACCATTTATGACTGTGTTGTTGACCATAACAAGTCGCTCTTTTCTTCTTATAAGGTCACCAAATTTGGGGCTTGAGTGCCTTAACTACCATCTTGGCAACAGAAGTGATCAACTGTTTGGGAGGAAATAATAATAACACACATCAATAATACTAGAAATTATACAAAACGCATTTTCTCAACCCTAGGAGATAGTGTACTGTCTCATTCCCATTTCACAGATGAGCAAAATAGGACAGGAAGAGATTCTGGTCTGGGGCTTAGAACTAGGTTTTGTGAGTTCAAATGCAGAGTTTTTTCCAATATTGTGCCAGAAGAATTCCCCTTTTTTTTCCAGACTCCTACTCCTTTCTCAGGGTTAACTTGGGCTCTTTGCTTGAGGAAGAAATAATTAACACGGAGATTTTGTCATTTCTTCTTTTGAAGCTCTGGGGGAGGGACAAATTTAAAGCATTTTGGTCTTCAGAGCAGCTGCCATGTAATCAGAGTCCTTTTAAATAAGGAACAAGGGGACTGGTAGGTGAGCTGCTGGACCCATGTAGAGCTCTCCTTTCTCTGGTCCTTTATTTAGTTCCTCAGAGGGATATTTTTTCCTGCCTCTGCTTTTGCTGCTGGTGTAGCTGATTTGGCTTGAGTTGCTTGCTCTATTTCACTCCCACCATTGGCATAGTTTTCTACTGCAAGAGCTGGGGGATGGCTTGGGAAAGCCAGTGCAGGAGGAAAGGAAATCCCTATACTCTATTATAAACTGAGTTTCCCAAGAAGAGAGCCAAAGAGAGAGGCTGTGTTGGTTTTGTAACCTTCTTTGCTCAGAGAGGGTGGCAACAGAGCTAATGCAAAGAAAGAGATCTAGTTTCAGGAAAAGTGATCCTATATAGTAGATGGTGGTAGTAGTGGAGGGGTTGGTTTCACAAACCATTTCTTCTCTGTTATGCCCAGTTAGAGAAATCCTGCCAGATATACAAAGCCTATAATCTGGTATTTCCATCCTTGGGATTCCTATGGCACCCAGTGTCAATGCCACTCACATGGGACTTAGCATAGTCTGTTATTGTCTGTTATTTCTAAAACACATTTTTTATTTGTTAATTACTTTTTCTTTAAGCAGTTAGGTGACTCAGTGAATAGAACACTGGACCTGAAACTAGGAAGACCCGAGTTTGAATCCTGCCTCGGATATTTCCTAGATGTATGACCTCTGAGTAACTCACTTACCTTCAGTTTGCTTCAGTTTTTTCCTCTGTAAAGTGGGGCTAAAAATAACACCTACCTCCTAGACTTATAGGATAAAATGTGATAATATTTGTAAAGTTCTTTGTAAACCTTCAGGCCCTATAAATGCATCACCATCACTTAAATATATTTTCCTCTGTTGCTTTTAAAACAACCTACTCTGAGAAATAGATAGTAGAGATATTACTGTTTCTATATTATAAATGAGGATTTAGAGGTTAGGAGAAATTGGTTTGTCTCTTGTGTTAGATGTGTCAAACTTGAGATGTCTGTGGAACTTCCATTTTAAAATGGTGTTGAAATGGAGCTCAGGAGAGAGACAAAGACTTTATAAATGGGAAAGGTAATCATTTGCCTTGAGATGATAATTTAACCTATGAAAGGTTATGTGGTCATCAAATGAGAGATTTTAGAGAGAAAAGAGGGCTCAAGCCAGAGCCTTGGTGATAACACCAAGTTAAGAGGTGGTGATCCATAGTTAAGGGCTATGATATAGGTGGTGAACACAGCAAAGGAGACCGAAATGGAGTAGTCATAGAAAGGAGGGAACAAAGAGAGAACAATGGAATAAAAACCCATAGAGAAGAAAGAATCCAAGAGGAGAGGATAGTCAAACATGGTCCTTAGAACAGATTTGAGGAATGGGAAGGAAGGCAGAAGAAAAGGTCACTGGTTTCTTAAAGGAAAAGAGGAAAGGAACCACTGAGAGAATAATAGAACAATAGGTACCCAAAGGAGAGCCTATGAGCACTGACCCTGGCCTTTTCCTCCATGAATCCCTTGGGAAAATATTTTCACTGAATAGCTAGTGAGGCTGTGGGGGAAGTTCAAATAATAGCATTGGATATCTTTGTAACCTTATGTTGTGGGGAAGAAGATATTTGTGCTCCAGGGAAGGAAGTATTGTTTGAAATATTTGAATGAATAGATTGAGACGAGTGTATATTGCCAGAAGACATAGCACTTGAGTCCTAGGGTTAGATCCAACTATCTCCTTGTTTCTGTTCTTTCCTTTTCTGGATTAAGGGCTATCAAAGGTCCCTGAAGCCTTTGGAAATGAGCTTTGGACTGAGGGATACACAGAATTGTAGTTGGCCACATGTTGTGGGAAGCTATTTCTAGGGAGAGGCTATCTTCGTGAACTTGGGAAGGAAGAAACACATTGTCGTTGAATCATAGAAATTCAAAGATGGATATGTCCTTAATGACTATCTAGTCCAACTTTTCATTTTATAAAGGTGAAAAATGAAGCCTAGAAGGGGCAGATGACTTATCCATAGTCCCACCATTTGTAGAATAATGGGAATTAGAGTTTTTTCATTCCCATCACGACTACAACTGGTGTGTGTGTGTGTGTGTGTGTGTGTGTGTGTGTGTGTGTGTGTGTGTGTGTGTGTGTGTGTGTGTTAAGGCCTGATTTGGAGGGAGTGTGGTTTGGCAAATACAGAAAGTGGTTGGAATCAGTGTATTCTGTAGCTCTTGCCAGCTGGCCGTGGGTAGAGGGAGGGTAGCAGCATGTATGTGGATACATAGCAGGCTCCAATTTATAGTGGTAAGAAAAATACAGCAGGAAGAGCAGTGGTTTTTTTCTCCCTTTTATTTCAATTCAACAAGCTTTTTTATATAAAGGGTACTGACTATAAGATGATACCATTTACTCACTATTAAGGCATTTTCTAGTCTGCTTCAACTATAGTTTACTCTTCCTCCCCCCACCCTTTTCTCTTTTCTCTCTTCTATACTAACCTTTTTTGGTAGAGCTGGAAGGGTTCTTGGGTGTGGGTGGGCTGCTGACGCATTGTTCATTGCGTGCTGTATTCGCTGTGTGACTAACAGGCAGTGCCCACAGTGTGCTGCCTCTGTCATTCTCTACATTCTCACACATGGGAGCCAAGGTGGGTGATGAGGATGACTGGGGAATGCCTTCAGGGAGGTAGATTCTCAAAGTGGTCAACCCATGTCCCATAATAAGCTCTGAGGCTGGCATTACCCCATGGTACTACAGAGCAGACACTGCCTCTCTTACTGGTTTTATGTGGCAAGAAATTCTGCCCCCTTCAGAAGAGGTATATATATACATATATAGTAATAACAATAATTATTCCTTGTTTCTGTATAGTTGGGGATGAATTTGGAGTAGAGATATGTGCAATAGAACTGTCAAATTTCTAGGAGTAGAAAAGCCTCAGTATACATTTGGAAACAGTGAATTCAATATATGTGGTACATAACATTTTCAAAGAAAATTAGTGAATAATGGGAGAATAAGGATGGAAAAGTACTTTGGAATTGCATATTAGAGAGCCTTGAAGGGCAGATTAAGGATTTGTGTTCTGAATGGGGCTTGTATATATACTTGAATTCTTTAAGGATCCATAAGGATTCATAATCCATAATCTATTATGTATTCTCTCCATGGACACTGTTCAGACACTTCCCTCTGCACCAACATACCTAACTAGATGGCCTTTATCATTTCCTATGGCCAGTCATTCAACAAGCATTTATCAAGAACCTTCTAGATGTCAGGCAATATGCTAGGAGTTGGGGATCCAAAACCCAAATGAAAGAGTTTCTGCTGTCAAGGGGCTTACATAGTAATGGGTAAGACAACATGTAAACTTACGAGTAAATACAAAAGAAATCATTTGGGAAGGGAGCAAGGGAAAGCACTAGCAGTTGGGGAAGTAAGGAAAAGCCTCATGTGAGCTCATAGGATCATAGATGGTAGGGACCCCATAAGAGGCAGTACTTGAGCCAAGTCAAGAAGGAAGTGTTACTGAGATGAGTAAAAGACTCTAGCCAAAACTTAGAAAGGGATAACAACCCTCATTGGAAATGCATGTGCAGAGGGGATGAATAGCTTGCAAATAAATACCTCCCATTTTGCTCAGAGGTGAAGTGTATGAATTTATACCACCTGTGGTCAGTCTAGTTCAGTGGATTGAAGAAGCAGCGGACTGCCAAGGCCATGAGTTTGGTCCATTGTAGTGCGTGACCAGTCAGCTTCTTTTTGTTTATTGACTTGCCAACATTTTGTTACAAGGGGAGCCAGGTGGGAAAGTATGGGTTGCTTAGGATAGCTCAGTGTATTTCTGGCAATAGAATTGAAAGGCTGTAGAGTAATTGGTCATCTCTTTTCCATACGATAGATGAGATATTCAATAGAGTCCCCACTCCCACCCCCAAGAATGCGTTTGCTAAGGGAAATTTCCGCCATTTGTTTACTTGTCTGTCTTTTGTTTGCCTAAGCCAGACTGTAACCAAGACTCTTGGTGTCTGTAGTTCATTTTATAGATACTTATAAAAATGAAGATATATCAGTATATAGATATAATATATAAAACATTATATATATGATTATAGATAAATATATATCATAACAAATATAATACATAAAATATAAAAATATAAAAAGAGGGTTTGCATACTGTTCTGTGGAATGGCATGTTTCTGATATTTATTTGTAGAGAGAAATTGAGTGACTGTCTTTCTTTGGCTTGGTGACTAGATGGAAGGATTTGGCTTGACATCCTGTGGGCAGCCACCTAGCAATGCTTCTGTCATTCTGACTTAGTAGCAGAGGAAGGAGAGATTCCATGGGAACAAGACTGATAAGCATTATTGCCAAGGTGTTATAGCAACCCAGCTAAGGAATCCCATCAGAATTGTGGCCCCTGTGGCCAATAAGATGAAAATGATTTCTTTACTGGCACAAACCTGTCCAGTCAGGATGAGGTCCATTTCTTCTGTATTGTGAGACCCCTTAAGAGGGCAAGGACCATGGATTCTATTTGGCTGGATTCCCTAAAGCATATAACGCAGCAGAGGCCTGAGCACATATTAGGAGTTCAATAAACTTACTGATAATTGTTCCCGAGGACCCCATAGTCACAGGATTTTGGTTCTATCTCAGGAATTTATTCTCTGTGTCACCTTGGGCCTCTGTGGGTGAGTATGTTAGAATCAGTGACATCTAAGGTTCTTTCTAGTCTTAAATTTATGATCCTATGATCCTACTCAAGGAAATACAACATGCATACATAGAACTGTTTGGACCTTAGCAGGAAACACACAACTCATGCACTATAACTAATAAATCAGGAAGCATTTTTAACCTCCTAATGTGTGCCGGAAATTGTGCTAGATATTGGGAATAGAATGGCTAAAATGAAATAGTTCCTGCCCTCAAAGGTCTTACATTCTCTCAGGAGAGATTATATCTATATTCTGGTATATCTTCATTTTTATAAGTATCTATAAAATAAACTACAGAGACCAAGAGTCCTGGGATATAGTCTGGCTTAGGCAAAACTTTTCAGTTCTTCGGGTTTCAGTGTTCCCTCTGTGGGATGAAGGGTATTGGTTGGAATAGATAATCTTTAACTAGGATCCTTTATCCCTCTAAAATTCTGTAGTTCTAAGATTCTATGGTATCAGGTTTAAGCAAGAGAGCTTTGACTTGTGCCAGAATTAGAGAAATCATTTTGAAAGGAAATCTAGGCCATTAGGACAGTAAGTAAAAATGCTTTCTATTTGTGCATTGCTTTGGGTCTTGTAGGGTTCTTTCACATATATCTTGTTACTGGATCAATGCAGCAATACTGTGATTTTATACACACACACATTATATATATATATATATCAATAATGGGTCTCATTATTCCCATGTTGAAGAGGCAGAAACTGAGACACACAGTGTTACAGAATTGGGACCTGGGCAGATGCAAACAAGCAATATGTGCCATTTACTCTAGCACAAATAGAGTTCAGTGCTTTGCACGTTGTACATGCTCAATTATTTGTTATTGAATGAGCAAGATTAGGAAGGCACAAACTCAAAGAAGGATAAAAAAAATTCAGAGCCATTGAATTTTAAGCCTTGAAAGGGATCCAATGAGGCCACAAAAGCTATCCTTTTGCCTTTAGGCAGAAAGAACCACCATGTTAGGCAGTTGATAGTCTTAGACAGAAATTTGACAAAGAAAGGACCTTAGAGATTATTTACTGATTCTCTTATTTTATAAATTTGTACACTTGGACCCAGAGGAGTGAAATGACTTGCCCTAACCTCCTACCAAACTTGTGGCAGAACATATTCTCTAAAGGTTTCTAAGTTATTGAATCATCTCTTTTAAGTATGCATTCTGTAATTAACTTTTTAGTATCCTGGAATCTGATTGCTGGGAAGAATCTCAAAAAGAATCCAAGTCCTAGCTCAAACTTGAATCTTTCCTCTCCCTTGCCATGCACATAACCTTCTACTGGTGGGGAGGGGCTTTAAGGTAGAATTTTAGATCTGGAGAACTTACACTTTGCAGATAGAAGAGTGGCAACTCAGGACTTTTAAGCTTTAAAGACACTGAGAGTTGGCAACTTCCTGCTGTGTTTATAAAGATGTGGTACTGGAAGAATGGTTGTCCTGACTCAAAGTGTGAGGGTTAGATTATAGGCAGAGGGTGTCAACTGCAGTCATTCCACTGGGCCCCTTGGACTTCAAGATTTGTGCTTTTGGAGAAAGAGGAAACTTCCTGCTATAGAGATATTGCTCTTGAACATAGTATAGTGAAGATGGGAAAAGGAAGCTATTTAAAAGGTGGTACCCTCCTGCCTACCCAGTACAATAACCCATCCTCAAATCCTATCCTTCTGGGAGCATTCTGATTCTTTCCACTGTAGTTTTGCTCTTGAAAGGGGAGAATTCTTCCCTTTCCTTCTCCCTCCCTCTTCTCCCCTTTGAATCCTCAAATATTCATTTCTCTCTAAACCAATTTATCCTACATGGTTTCTATCTTTGGTTGCTTATTATAGGACATGAAGAGAGCAAATGGACTAGAATAAATAATTGTTTTCAAAGCATGCATTTGAAACCAAACATTTATTCAGTGAGAAAGACATGCTGATCAGGAGAACAAACTCTGACAGGTGGCACCAGTAAGTGGTATAGTAGTGGATAAAGCAGTGTATTTAAATTCAGGAAGACCTGAGTTTGAATCCTTCCCCAGATATGTGATTTTCATGACCTTGAAAAAAATAACTTGACCTCTCTGTGCCTCAGTTTTCTCATCTGTAAAATGGGAAAAATTTTGCCTCTTTCCCAAGATTATTGTGAGGATCAAATGAGATAATATATAAAGCACTTTATAAACTTTGAAACTCACAATAAGTTCTAGTTGTTATAATTATCATTATTATTAATTAGCTAAAATTATAATAAGACCCAGCTCTCTGATTACCCATGCTGGCTTTTAGAAATATCTCTTTTAAAACAAATTGTAGTTATTGTTTTGAGGTAGCTTTATTTTGACATCGGGTACAAGGAGACCCTCCTTTCCTGCTTCCTGGAAATTGGTTATGTGTAAATAAGTAGGGACTCTAGCCTCTAAGCTACCAGGGGACCTGACCTGGAGAGTGAGTTTGTCTTTATCTCAGTAGGAGTCTCCACATCAAGGGCAAATATTCCATTGTTTGCAATGCTACTGCTGGGCTTCAAAAACATTAATGAAAATGAGAACTCTCCAGGGTCCTATAGGATGCTAGGCTGCCAATAGAACTAGAGCTACTTGAAACTAGAATGGGTTGACTCAGGAGGCAATGGACTCCCTGCCACTCTGGCTCTTTCAGCCCATTAGATGGCCACTTGTTGGGTATTCTAGAGAAAAGATACATACTTCAGATGGGAGTCTCACCAGATGATCTTTAAGGGCCTTTCCACCTCTGAAGAGTTGACAATTCTGTGATTCTAATAGAATAAAGGCCCATTTCTTTGGCCTATTCTCCAGTACCCTTTATCTATAATTGGATTTTGCCTGCATGCTGGTGATTGGATAGCATGAGTGTCTCCTACTTTTTAGTCTCAGGGTATGGGCTTTGATCTGTAAATACATAGTGATGATCACAGTTCCATCATCTAGGACAGTAGAAATTTTCAATGGGTATTTTAGCCTTTGCTACACAGGAAATCTGTTCAGATGGAACAGGTAGCATCTGTCATTTAGGGATTATATGTCCTGAGCCTCCAACATGTAAATAAGCCTTGAGAATGATTATCTATGAATAGTTAATATGAGAATGGAACTAGAGCACAATCTTAGACATAGCAGCTGATCTATAGCCTCATTAATGCATCTAAATGAGGGATCCTGTATAATGATGCCACCCTGCTTACTGTTTTGTGATTTAATGCCATTACAAAGATATCTTAAAAACACAGCTCCTTCCATCTCACTTTTTTGCTCTCTGCAGCTGAGTACATGGCCCTAGAATTATTCCAGGGTGATTTGGTGAGTTTATTTGAGGGTGGGAGGGACTATCCATATGTTGTAGCAAGAGCCTTGCTCTGAGAATTAAGAGACATGAGTTCTAGGCTGGGTTCTGCCACTAATTAGCTGTGTGACTTTGCATTAATCCTTTTACTTTTCTGACCTCCAGTTTCTTCTGTAAAACAAGCAGAATGGTCTAGGAGATTGATCACCAAGGGCCTTTCTGAATGTAATACTCTGAAGCTCTGGGGTTTGATGATGGGAGGTCTGAGGAAGAATCTTTATTGTCTATCATCTTCATAGATAGACCGATAAAGGGAAGGTGGGGAGTGCATTCCAAGTTGAATGAAGAGAGTGAATGTACATGCACAAATAGGACATGTGTATAGAATAGTGGAGAGACCAAAATGACTGAGGGTTCAGATTTATCTGCTGTGGCAGATAAGGCTAGGGTAGGATATTGGTGCCAGATTGTGGAGGTTCCTGAATACCAGATTGAGGGACTTGGACTTTAGGTCAAAGTCTGCTCTTGCCTTAGTGAGAAACAGGTGGTCTTTTAGTGCCATAAAGTAACAGAGAATTAATAAAAAAAATCTTTCCCTTTCAAACCAACATGGTTTTAAAAGGGGGAGATACACTGAACAGCAAAATACCTGTCAGAGTGATTGCTGAGGGATGCCATAAGAGTTCCATTCTAGATAACACATTGAGAGATACCTGCAAATTATCTTTTTTTTCCTCCTAAAAATGTGAATAGCAGTTATCTCAGTGTCTAGTGACAATAAGTACAAACACCTTATGCCATTTATCTGTATACTGCTTGGAATAGATAATTAGTAGTTGCACTGTCAGTTGAATTCTTTTCACATTTTAAGCACCTACTATGTGTGCAGTAAGAGGTAGTTTGGCTTGATGAATAAAGGGATGGCTTTGGAGTAAAGAACTGAGTTTAAAGTCAGCCTCTAGTGGTTATTAGTTGTGTTACCAAAGGCAACCAAGTCTCCTAGCTTTCTAGATCATTCTCTAAGACAATAAAAGAAATTGCAAAACAGCTACCAATCTTCATTGGCAGTGGATGTTTCCACTCCAGTGTTACAGGTCTGGACCAAAAAGAAAATCCCCATCACAATCATTGCAATGTTCTAGGAGCTAGGGGGCAAACATTTAAAAATGCACTTGCATAATTTTGTAAGGAGGATAGGACAAACATATGTATTGCTACTATACAGGTTATAATATGCTAAGTAACTAGAAAAGGTTTTTAGTTCTCTGAAAGCTTTGAGGAGGAAGAGATCACTGAAGACTAGCAGCAGGGATCAGGAGGACGTTATATTCAAGTTGTATCTTGAAAGAAGAAAATTTTCAATAGGCTGAGACTCTAAGGAGTCTGTTCCAGGAATAGAGAGTAGCTTCTGCCAATGTTTGGAGAAAGAAGAAATCAGGATGAGACTGGGAAAAGGAGAGTAGTAGTTCAGTTTGGCTAGGGCGTAGAGGCCTCAAAGGGAGTAGTATGACATAAGTTTGGAAAGGTAGCTTTCAGTCAATTTGTGGAGGGCCTTGAATGCAGGGCATTTAGGAACCACTGAAAATTTTTGATGTGGTTAAAAAGCCTGTTACCTATGACTGTTAGCAGTGTGAAGGATGGATTGAAGAGAGAAGAGAATGGAGCCTGGGAGAGCAGTTCGAAGGTTTTTTCAATAGTCCAGGCAGGAAGTAATGAAGGCTTCAATTAGAGTGGTTGTAATAGGAGTAGAAAGGAAAAGGACCAGAGATAGAGCAAAAGTAGAATTGATAGAATTTCATAAGTTACATACCTTTATTTAATTCTTCAAGCTCTATGAATCAATTTTTTAAATAACAAAAACCCTGTGCAATAGTTTGGGCAATTTTTTACTCTCCTTGATTTGTACAGCTGTGGAAGTTAAGGCACAGCTAAGTTAAGGTCCAAGCTGCTAGTGAATAATAATGATGACTAACATTTATGTAGTGCACCAAGCACTGTGCTATCTCATTTGATCCTCACAGTAACCCAGGGAGACATAGGTACTATTATTATCTCCACTTGACAGATGAGGAAACTGGGTAAAACAAGAATTAAGGGATTTATCTAGGGTCAAATGGTTAGTAAGTATCCGAGACTCTCCATCCATTGTACTACTTAGAGCTAGAATCAAAGTTTAGGGCATGATTATATATAGTATCCTTTATGTTATACCATGTTGTCTCTTGAATATGGGAAGAGTGCAAAGGAGAGATAATAGTCAAAGAAGACTTAAATTTTAGAGCCTGATTATTTGGAAAGATGCCACTAACAGAAATCAGGAAGGTTTGAGGAGGATTGAGCTTTTTTTTTTTTGGTGGGGGGTGTAGAGTGTAGTGTGGTGATTCAATTTTAGACATGTGAAATTCATTATATATAAAGATAATTTCTAATTTATCAACATCAATAGATCCTGAATGTTATTTCTAATAATGAGGACAGATATGTCTGGAGCCATCCACAATCCTTGTCCTCTTCTCCTTGTGACCTGGGATAAATAAATACATGCTCATGTAAATACATGAATCGGCTCTCATTAGAGAGGATCTATGACAAGGGGGCCAGTGCAGAACTTGTTGTTCTACATGGAATTTAATACATTTTTCATTTTTCTTCATGGAAGTGTAATGGGGATAGTGTTTTTTAAAAAATCAGATTTGCAGATGATACAGATTTGGAAAAGATAGCCAACATTTTGGATGATATAATCAGAACAGGAAACATCTTATCAAGTAAATACTACTGAGTTAAATCTCATAAAGTTTAATCTACTAGGGATAATTTACAAGTTGCAAAATTAATACATTTGTCTTAAAATGTTATATCCATAAATAGAAGATGAAAGAGGAGTGGCTAGGCAGCAGTTCTTCTGAAAAAGATCTGGAGAGGGGGTTTTAGTGAACTGCAAGGTCAATATCTCATCAATATGATATGGCAGTCAAAAGCAGTGCATATGAATATGACTTTCTGCCATGGGTTACACAATAAGAAGCAAAAAATCCCACTGTTCTCTGTCCTGATTGTATGATTTTTGAATATTAAATTTGGTTCTGGTTAGAGCATTCTTAGGAGGGCAACCAGAATGATGAAGAGTCTTGAGATGATATCTTATTAGGACTGGTTAAAGCTATCAGAGTTTGTTATTTTGGAGAAGATAAAACTTAATGTTGTGGTAGCAGTTTTCAAATATTTGAAAGGCTCTCTGAGGAAGAAGGATTAAGTTTGTTTTGTGGTCTCAGAGGACAGAACTAAGGATAATGGATAAAAGTTGCATGGGGCAGATTTCTACTAAATATAAGGAAACACATCTATATAATTAGAGCCATCTATAGAGCTCCCTTGATAGGCAATGGATTCCTTCTGATTAGAAGTCATTGGGCAAAGGCCAATCATCCTGTCCAAAATCATCCTGTCCACTGTATCATAGAGGATATTCTTATTCAGGTAGATAGATGATCTAATTCAGACTTAGAGGTTCTTTGAGTTCTGTTTTCACTCCAAGATATTGAAATCATGGGAGGATGAATCCATTATTCTTAATATTGGGCTTTATCTAGCTAATCATATATTTGAAATTAAACCCTAGTGTTTAGGTTTTATTTATATAACATAAAATGCCTTAGTCTTTTCAATGCTTAAAGTTGTAAAGTGCTGTATATATATTATTTCACTTGATACAATAGCCCTTTTAGATATGTAGGTTTAGTATGTTGATCTCATGTTTGACAAGAACATAGAAAAACTTGTTCTCAAGATCTCACAGTTAGCAATTGGTAGAACTTGACCTTGTCTCCAATGTGTCCAGCACTCATACCATTGAGTGACAAAGTCAAAAGATCTGAGTTAATAACTAATATTATTACTACATTGTGACTTTGGGCAAGCCCTTTTACTTCTATCAACCTCACTTTCATTATCTGCAAGAGGAAGGAATTGGATTAGATGCTCTCTATAATCCTTTTCAAATCTAAATGTATGATCTCATTCTGTGCTGCCCAGGTATGGTTTTGGTTGTTGGAAATCAAGACTCAATGAAGGCAGAATGTCCATTATCACCACTTTTATTTAATGTTGTACTTGAAATGCTAGCCATAGTAATAAGACAAGAAAAAAATTGAAGGAATAAAAATATCCAATGAGGAAGCAAAGCTATCAGTCTTTGCAGATGATATGATGGTATACTTAGAGAGCTCTACAGAATCAAATAGAAAACTAGTTGAAACAATGAACAACTTTAGCAAGTTTTAGAGTATAAAGTAAACCCATATAAGTCATCAGCATTTCTATATATTACCAACAAAATCTAGTAGTAAGAGATAGAAAGAGAAATTTCACTCAAAATAATTGAAGACAATATAAAATGCATGGAAGTTTACTTGTCAAGACACACTGAAGAACTATATGAACACAATTACAAAATACTTTCACATAAAGACAGATCTAAATAAGAATATCAATTGTTCATGACTAGACTGGGCAAGTTTCTCTGGTGAAGGTCTCATTTTTCAAATATATAAGGAACTGAGCCAAAGTATAAAAATAAGAGCCATTCCCCAGTTGGTTAATGGTCAAATAATATGAACAAGCAATTTTCAGAAAAAGAAATCAAAGTTATCAATAGTCATATGACAAAATGTTCAAAATCACCAAATAATTAGAGATATGTAAATTAAAATAACTCTGAAATATTATTTTATATATATTAGATTGGCTAACATGACAGAAATGGAAAATGACAAATGCTGAAGGAGGGATGTGGAAAAATAGTTTATACTGATGGGGTTGTAAACTGTTCCAGCCATTCTAAAGAACAATTTGTAGCTATGGCCAAAGGGTTATAAAACTTTAACACAGCAATACTATGACTAGGTCTGTATCCCAAAGAGATCAAAGAAAAAGAAAAAAGGACATGCACAAAAATATAGCAGTTCTTTTTTGAGTGGCAAAAAATTGGAAATTGAGGGGATGCCCATCAATTGGGGAATGACTGATAAAGTTGTGGTATATGATTATAATGGAACACTAGTGTGCTATAGGAAATAGTGAAAGGAATGGTTTGAGAAAGACCAAAGAATACTTGTAAGAACTGATGTAAAATAGAATGAGCAGAACCAGAACATTGCACATAGTAACAGCAATATTATAAGGTTAATTAACTGTGAAAGACTTAGATAAGCTGATCAATAGAATGATCCAGAACAATTCCAAAGGACTCATGAAAAATGCTATCCGCTTCCAGAGAATGAACTGGTGAAGTCTGAATGCAGATTGAAGAATACTTTTTTAAAATGTTTTTTTTTTATTTGCAAAACTTTATTTAATTTATTTAGAATATTTTTCAATGGTTACATGATTCATGTTCTTTCCCTCCTCTCCTCCCAACCCCCTCCCATAGCCAACGAGCAATTCTATTGGGTTTTACAAGTGTCATTGATCAAGACCTATTTCCATATTATTAATATTTGTAATAAAATGATCACTTAGAGTCTACAGCCCCAATCATATCCCCATTGATCCATGTGATCAAGCAGTTGTTTTTCTTCTGTGTTTCTACTTCCACAGTTCTTTCTCTGAATGTGAAATAGTGTTCTCCTAAGTCCCTCAGAATTGTCCTGGATCATTGCATTGCTGCTAATAGAGAAGTCCATTATGTTTGATTGTACCACAGTGTATCCATCTCTGTGAACGATGTTCTCCTGGTTCTGCTCCTTTCACTCTGCACCAATTCCTGGAGGTCATTCCAGTTCACATGGAATTCCTCTAGTTCATTATTCCTTCCTTCTTTCCTTCCTTCCTTCCTTCCTTCCTTCCTTCCTTCCTTCCTTCCTTCCTTCCTTCCGCTAATATGTTTTGCATGATTTCACATGTATGTACCAGACATCAAGTTGTTTGCCTTATCAGTGTGTGGGAGAAGGGAAATAGGAAGTTAGAGAATTTTATTTCTAAAATTGTTAAAATAAATTAATAAACATAATTAAAAAAAAAGGAAAATCGGGAACCAAACCCTTTAATTGCAGGACAGATTACCATTTTTGGCCTCAAGGAGATCCAGAAGCTCAAGTTCTTGTCTCATTTTTTCTGAAGTGATTAAACACCTAACTTGCAGAACTTTTATTATTGGGTGCTGGTGCTAGTAGCTATCTTCAGAAAAAGGCTTTCTGATATGATAAACTAGTGACAATGCATGTTACTTCAGTTAAGTGGTCCAGTAAATATGAAGACCTGAATTTATATTTGACCTCAGACATTAGCTGTGTGAACTTGTACAAGTAGCTTAATTGTTGCTTCTGTTTTCTCAACTGCAAACTGGGGATAACAATAGTACTTACCCTGCAGGATTAATCCCAGGATCAAATGAAACTATTTTCAAAACTCTTCATCACGTGGTGCGGGCACAAAACAGGTTACTATATAAAAGTTTATTCCCTTCTCTTTCACTTCCTACCCCCACTCTTGGTCTCCATTATTTTTTTTTGCACCAAGTCACTGGGCCATTCATTTTCATCATATACATATTTACTGTAAGTTCCATTTCCTTGGTATCTAGCATGACCTTGGAGAAAAACAATTTTGTACACATGATAGCATTTAGAGTTTTCGTGAGTCCCTTACAAAAACTCTTGGTAAATGTTATTGCATGGTTGTTTGCAACCCACTGGGATAGGGGAAATGGGAAGAGGAAGGGTGCAGACAATTGAATTTTATTATCTTATTTTGCAGTCAATACTAAGATTCAGAATTGGAGCAGGGCATGAGCAGAATTGGGGCAAAAGTTGAAAAATGACTTGGCACCCTGGAACCCTTAAATGATTCCCAAGTAATTTTTTTAACAGCTAGTTTGGTCTTTTCAGATTCTCATGTACAATTGCCATTCACAACTAGCACCTTAAACATACTCATCTATTGAAGAGTCCATTCAGATCCTTTCGTGAGCCCTAAGGATAATAGCTCAAAAATCATTTAATGAGATCTTGGCCATTTGGCCAGACAGACTGGTTTTCCATTTATTTGTCGTTCTGCATTCAGCTTACACTTCTCTGGTTTTTCTTTAAAAAGCCAGAGAGAGAAAAGGAAGTTTGTTTGCTATAGATTTTCTACCAATTGCTAATCCTAAATGTAGTCATTAAGGTAGTGTCTGTCTGGTTTAAGGGTTTGGACAAGAGTGGGTATTACTGACGAGAGGCCTCTATGCAGACATCAAGCATTGTAGTAATTAGTTTTGTGAGTTTGTTAGATTATAGAAAAAAATACCCACTCCAGCTGTTTAAACATCCTCAGTTTGTTCCTGCTGCCTTTGTTCCTATTGTGGCTCCACACAGGCTCTCTTGCTTGAGCACAGTTGAAGTCTAGAGGGGGTAGGGGTGTTTGGGTTTATTTTTCCTCCTTGCCCTTCCTTTCACATTATGGCCTGAGGGATTAGAGTTTGCTGGGGGAAAGGTATTATAGAATAAGTTGAATATGTATCAAATAAGATAAAGTGGCTCTTTGAAAATCTTAAAGCACTATATATTGTTGTTATTTATTGTTTCAGTTGTATTCAACTCTTTGGTAATTCCATTTAGGGTTTTCTTGGCAAAAATACCAGAATGATTCGCCTTTTTCTTTTCATGCTCATTTTACAAATGAGGAAACTGAGGTCAACAGAGTTAAATGGCTTGCCTAGGATCACATAGCTAGAAAGTAGCTGAGGTGGGGTTTGAACTCAGTTTTTCTGATTCCAGATCTAAAACTATCCACTGCACCACTTAGCTACTTCTAAAAGCTTTATATACTGGCTGTTATCATTATAATTTTTATTATTTACCTATGGATATTCACTTAATAGAGAAGACTACCCATACTGAAGGTCCTTATGAAAGGTATTCACTGCTCCTTGGGCTATCATGTAGAGATGTTTGCACCAATCTGGAGTAATCCTGAAAGACTTATGATGGGAAATGCTATCCACATCCAGAGAAAGAACTGTTGGAGTCATCTTTCACATTAGAGTATCTTTTTTTATTTTGGGGTTTTGGTTCCATATGAATTTGCTCTTACAACAATGACCAATATGGAAATGTGTTTTGCATGACAAAAAAAGAAGTCCTGAGTAGGGACAGTGATGTGGCTCAGTGGATAGAGCACCAGGTCTGGATATGGGAGTTCTAGGTTCAAATCTAGTCTCAGACACTTCCTAGCAGTGCGATCCTGGATAAATCACTTAACCCTAATTGCTTAGCCCTCACCACTCTTCTGCCTTGGAACCTATACTTAGAATTGATTTTAAGACAGAAGGTAAGGGTTTAAAAAAAGAAAAAAAGAAGTTCTGAGTAAGGGGACATGACTATGTGAGAGCAGAGATATAATAATAATATCTAGTATTTACATAATGCTTTAAGATTTGCAAAGTGCTTTACAGATATGGTCTCACTTTGTGCTCACAACCCTGGTAAGTAGGTACTGTTATTATTTTCACTTCACAGATGAGGAAACTAAAGCAGGCCTAATCGCTTGCCAAAATCATATAACTAGGATCTGAGGTGGAATTTGAACTTGGGTCTTTCTAACTCTAAACCCAACACTATCTACAGCACCACCTACCTTCCTATTAGTGGAACAGCATTTACCAAGGTTTTGGGGAGAGCATCATTTATTTTTGTTATCTGCCAGTTATAAGCATTTGCTAAGTGTCTACTATGTGCCAAGCACTGTACTTGGGCACTGGGGATATGAAGACAAAAAATGGTACTGACCCTTAAGAAGCTTATATTCCATCAGAAAAAAACAGCATTTTACACATTTAGATACATGTCAATTATAGAAAAAAAGTACAGGAAAGTTAATTTTAGGGTGTGGAGGGAAACACTAGCAACTGGGTAAATCAGGAAAGATGTCATGTAAGATGGTGGGACTTCAAATGAGTTTTTTCTTTTCTTTTTTTTTAAACTTTTTTTTTTATCAGTTCTAAGACAGAAAAAGGGCTGGACAATTGGGGTTAGGTGACTTGCCTAGGGTCACACAGCCAGGAAGAGCCTGAAGCTAGACTTAAACTCATAACCTCCCATCTCCAGGTCTGGCACTCTTATCTCCATTGCTACCTAGCTAGCTGCCCCTTGAACTGAGCTTTGAAGGAAACTCCGAATTTTAAGAGTTAGAAGTAAGGATGGAGTGCATTTGTAGGATGGAAGGAACAGACAGTTCAAATACATCAGGAAATGATGGGAAATTGATTTGTGAGGAACAACAAGAAAGCTTATTTATTTGCTCTGATCCAAAGTTTTAAAAGATGAGTGAGGTATGAAGGACCTCATGCCTGGCTATAAAAGGCTTTAAATATCAACTAGAGGAGTTTGTATTTGATTCCTTAGATAATTGGGAGCCATTGGAGTTTACTGAGCAGAGAACTGACATGATGAGCTTTGTGCTTTAGGAATATTATTTTTTGAATATTATTTGCCAAAATATTGTATTTTGGCAGCTTTTTTGGAGGATAGACTGGACTCAAGGCAGAGTGACCAATGAGGAGCACATAGTAATAATCTGGTTAAGAGGTGATGAGAGCCTGAACTAGAGAGATTGTAGTTTGAAGAGTGGAAGGGAAGTGAGTCTAAGAGATGCTGTGATGGTAGAATCAATATTAGCAAGCAATCAAGTGATCATTAAATATGTGAGGTGGAGAACAGGGGAAGAGTAGAGGATGAATTCTTGATATTGCACACCTGGATGACTGGACCCTTAATATAGAGATTATTAATAGGAAGAAGTATGGGTTTAGCAGCAAAGTTAACAAGTTCTGGTTTTTAACTTTTCGTTCTTGGGATGCACATGAGACATCATGTTCAAGGTGTCCAACAGGCAGCTGGTGATGTGGGACCAGAGCTCAGGAAAGAGAGATAGGGTAGTTTAGATCTTGTGTAGAGAAAGATGTTGGTAGCTAATAAAGACACCAGGAGTGTAGAGAGAAAAGAGAGCCTGGGAAAGAACCTTGGTGCTCCCATAGAAGACATGGATCCAGTATATGTAGCTTTTACTTTTGACATAGAGTCTTGCACGAGTAGTAGGTGCTCCACAAATTAATACATCAGTTAGTAATTTAGTGAAAGGCAATGTAATATGTAACTGGGGTACAAAACCAAACCCTGCCCTCAAGAAGCTTAAATACTGTTGGGGGAGACAACATATGTATGTAAAATATAACAGAATAAATACAAAGTGGTTTGGAGTGACAGAGGGAATATTTTTTTACAGTTATTACCTCGAATGTCAATTATCTGATTTTTTTTAAAGTATTAGTAATGAGGAGGGGTGGCTTTACATGTTTTACATAAAGAGCTGAGCCTTAAGAAAAATAAGGACTTCCCTAAGGCAGCAGTAAGGAGAGAATATATAACAAATGTGTGGGTGAATGAGTGAGGCAATGTAAATTCTGGAGTCAGAAGACCTTTGTTCAAAATCCATTTTTGCTATTTATCTATTGCTTGTGAGACATTATTACATTGTTCCCTTGGGCCTCAGTTCCCCCATTCTATAAAATGAGTGGCCTAGAGGAGATAATCTCTAAAGTTCCTTCCAAATCTGCACCTGAAGAAATCTGCAACCTATTGGCCAAACCTCCACTTGGTCATTTTTCTTTCGTGGTCTTCAAGATCCAGGATTATGCCTGGATCTCCTGTTCCTTGGAAGGATGAAGAACAGTTGAACTCAAGAGTTGGGGCTGGTATGCACAAGATGCTCAGACTTTCCGGGATCTCATTTCTTCTTTTTGTATTGTTTGAAGGACACTTTCTCCAAATGGAAGAATCCAGGTGATGCAAGTAACAATCTCAGCCCCACACTCTTTCCTCTTTTCCTCTTTTGAAAACCCGTATTGGCCACAGTTAGGAGCCTGGCCTTTATGTGGTTGAGGACAGGACTGTGCAGAGTTAACACATTTTAGAGAACAAATCATTAAATATTTATTGTGAGGAATCACTAGGAATCAGGGCTTGATTTATTGTTTATTGACTGTCTGGGCTTAAGAAAATGTTATATAATACTGATTAAACTTAAGAGCATGTACATACTCCTCCCCTTCTGGACCCCGTTGGCTGGTTGTTAAACATTCACTTGCACATCTATATTCTATAAATTCTTGGGCTTGGTAGGAGAGCAGAAGAAGGCTGAGGAAATGAAATCATTAAACTGGGGGGTCTAATGACTGTGTTCATCATTTTTCAATCATGTTTGACTCTTTATGACCCCATTTGGTTTTTTCTTGGCAGAAATACTGCAATGTCTTCCATTTCCTTCTCCATTTCATTTTTACAGATGAGGAAACTGAGGAAAACAGGGTTCAGTGACTTACCTATGGTCACACAGCTAATAAGTAACCATTCCCAGATAAATCAGTTTTCCTGGCCCAGTATTCCTTCCATTGCTCCTGATGGCTATAGGCTAATTAATAATAATAATACTTAGTAACACCAATTAATCTGATATTTATGTGGTACTTTAAGGTCTACAAAGTTTCTTATGTACATTTTCTCATTTGAGCCTCACAACAGCTATGGTGGAGACCCAAATCTCTTCTCCATGATAGCCTTAAAGGTCAGAGGAGATGAAATATCCATGGCCAAGGTTTCCTGAATGCTTTCAAATAAGGGAAACTCCTGCTCTCTTTTGCCCTCTCAAGCTCTGGTGGGGAAGATTAATTGGTGTTCAGCCCATCCATTGGCCAGGTTAAACAATCACATGGAATTGATTTGGTTAGGGTTGGTGGGGGAGGGATAGGAAATGAAAATGGAGCATTATAAAAGTGGAAGCTAGAGGTGCTTTCTCTCATGATCCACTTGTGAAATGAGGATGATTTTCAGCTAGATCACTCCTAGCTCCAGATCTAGAGAGATTTAACAATAAGCCAGCTACTGGAGGATAAAAGTGTGGGAGGACTCATTCTGAAATGTTGTCTGCAGTCAGCTGGAGAAAAAAAGGAACTCCACTGATTACCACGAAATTCTTAGAGGGTGCAGTGGTGTATCAGGGAACCTAATCTATCACCTATCTCCCTGGGACTTGGGTGGTTTGACAAGCGTATTACATGATTTTTTTTAGTGTATCACTTTAGGATAAAATAATACCAAAGAAAAGCAGAAATTTCTATGTGATTCTAAAGCTTGATTGACTTGAAGTTGTAGATGAGACATTTAGGCATACTGAGTAAAAAAACCAATCTCACCAAGTTCATCCAAGTATTTAAAATAATATAATGATAGACCATCATCATCAGTGTGTCCCAAAAGTCTTAGTGCAGGTGTAAACTTTAATAACTTAAAAGTATTAATATCTTACAATTCAACACTAAGACTTTTGAGGAATCCTGAATAGCCCTTTAAGGTTTAAAGATTACTTATGCTATTTCATTTGGTCCTCACAACAACCTTATAACAGAGGGGGTGCCGTTATTCCCATTTTACAGATGAGAAAACTGAAGCCCTGAGATATTACAGGACTTGTACATGGTCACTCAGCTAATAATTATTAGTGGCAGGATTTGAACTTGAGTGTTTCTGACTACTAATTCGGCACCCTTGCCACTTTGCCATAATGCTTCTAAGATAGGTGTTAGATTAGATTCCCTGATACACCACTGCACTCTCCAAGAATTTCCTCGTAATCAGTGGGGTTCCTATTTTTTCCCCTCTGGCTGGATGCTGACATTTCAGAATGTCATTCACACTGAGGGGCATAAAAAAGAAATATAAGGCACACAGAGACCAAGGCAGGGCATTTTGATATGGAAGTCATTTATATAGAGATGATGGTTAACCGCATGGAAACTTATGAAGTCACTAAGAATGTAGAGAGAAAACAAAGCCCAGGACAGAATTTTGGGTTCCCCTAGAGAAGTCAGTATTCTCTAGGTCTTCTAGGAACTCAGAATATTAAGTAATAACACATTTTCTCCTGGTCTAAGCTTTGTGGTTAGCATTATTTGTTCCTCAAGCATTATCATCTGTATTTTATAGATGAAGATTCTGAGGTTCAGAGATATTGGGGTTTTCCTGAGGTAATAGGACTAGTAAACATCAGAACCTGGTTTCAGGGACTCCCGACCTCAAATCCAAAACCCTTTCAAGTTTTCTGTGATGCTACTTCTCATTTGTGGCAGTGAGTGCTCTTAGAGCTCTAAGAAGGGAAAAGTTGCAAAGGGATATTAGGGTGGTTGGAGGAGACCTCATTTGAAGGGTTGGGAATGGTCATGGGCTTTGAAGAATATATACACACACTGGATTGGTGAAAGGAGAGGAGATGGAAGGAACAATGTGGGCAAAACTATGAAGGCATGGGTATATCTGAGGGGTAGGAAAGAGATTTTGTGTTTGGTGGCTTCTGGTTAGGAAGAAGAGGGAGGCTAAAGAGGTAAGTTGTATGGTGGAAAGAGCATCAGCCTGGGATTCAGGAGACCTGAGTTCTGATCCTAGCTCTGACACTAATTAGCTATTTGAATTTGGGCAAGTAACTTCCCCTCTTTGGTAAAAACCTTCTTTGGACTCTCCTTAACTGCAAAATGAGGGAATACGAATTCCTAGCATTTGTTTAACATTTGGGGGTTTGCAAAGCACTTTACATTTTTCATTTCATTTGGTTTTCATAACAACCTTGGGAGCTGGATACTATTACATCATTATTTGATAGATGAGGAAACTGAGGCTAAGAGATGGTCACACAGCTAGTAAGTGTCTGAGGCAGGATTCAAACTCAGTTTTTCTTGACTTCAAGTCCTATTGCTTTATCCCCTGTGCCACCTAGCTGAAAGAAATGTGGGGCCAGATTATTTAGGAATGCCTTGAATCCTTTCCCTCACTAGCTATAGTGACAGGGGAGATAAATCTGATATGCTTGCTTTGTTTTGAATTCACATCATATATGTCCCTTTGCTTTTTTGATTCTGTACCATGCCTAGATCCCTGTGCATCAGAATGGAGAAAGGGTTCAATGTTCGAATTGGTCCTGGCAGAACTTCTGAGATTTTGAGGCTGCTAGAACCTCATTTGTACAACTCCGTGTAGTTTACAAACCATCCTTCTTATTTATAGGCTCATAGGTTCTTTGGTTTATACCTGGAACCTTAGAAGTCATCTAGTACAATACTCAACCTTTTACAAATAAACATTGAAACTGAGATCAGTGAGTTTTGGCCAGTGTTGATTACAAAGTAGCCTTCTGACTGAATTGCTTGGTCTTTTCCACTGAATAGTGCTAGTTTTTTTCTTATTCTTTACACGGTGTAGTTTACAAGTCTTCTATTTACTGTTCTCTGAACATAATCTCCAACAATTTTTTCACCATCTTTTTCTTTGAAGTGTTGATGAAATATACCCAGTGACAGAAATATGATCTAAGCTCTTCATTCTTGCTTTCTCAGACTACATCAGCCACCTCTTGGAGTGGAACCATGTGCATAGTCAGATTATGTTCCTGACCCCATCATATCTCATCTATCTTCCAGGGCTAGCACCTTCCACTTGACCAATGGATTATGTAATCTCTGAAGCAACACAATGAATTGTTCAGTTTTTTCAGTTGGCCTGGAATCTTGTCGTATCAAATATTGATTGAGTCAATTGATTGAGTTGTCCTGGATCATTGTATTGTTGCTAGTAGAGAAGTCCATTACATTCGATTTTACCACAGTGTATCTGTGTCTATGTATAATGTTCTCCTGGTTCTGCTCCTTTCACTCTGCATCAATTCCCGGAGGTTGTTCCAGTTCACATGGAATTCCTCCAGTTCATTATTCCTTTGAGCAAAATAGTATTCCATCACCAACAGATACCAAAATTTGTTCAGCCATTCCCCAATTTAAGGGCATCCCCTCTTTTTCCATTTTTTGCCACCACAAAGAGCGCGGCTATAAATATCTTTGTACAAGGAGACATTTGTATTTTAAAAGGGATTAAAGTCTTCAGTTATGGCATTGGAACTTTTTAACAGTAAAATTTCAGTGTCTTATGTAGGTTAAGAGAAGAGGAACCATACCACATAGACTGTCTACAAATAAGGCATGCTAGCCATCAAGGAAATGAATACACTTCCACCCTATGAGATGTCAGAAAAAATAAGACTGTAGTGAATGTGGTCCACAATTTTGTGAAAATCTGCCAGATGGCCACAGAAGCTGCAGGTCTACCTTTTAACCCAGATGCTGTTTAACTGATGAACAAATATTTCTCCTTCCTCACACCCCAGGCCTTAATCCTCATATTAATTACCATTTTCTTCCATTTGACGTCGAGCTCTGTGGAATTCTGGGACCCAGGGGCCTAGAGCTCATAGAGAGAAGCATTCTAAAAGAGATTTTATTTCCTTAAAATTCTGTGTGCAAAACTCCTTAATGAATCTGCTTTTGCAGAAGCATATGGATCTGCAGCTGGAATGGGATATTGCATTAAGCACCTTCTTCCTTATGTGTAACCCTGTTTTTGCAGATGATTTAACCTTTTTGCAAAAGAAACATAGGCAAATGAATGTGAGGCTGTGACTTAAATGTTGGTTTGACATTAGTGAGGTTACTTAGGGGTAGCAGTGCCACAGAGAGGGCTCTCACCCACTGTTTGGGAGAAAGAATGGGTAGAAAGATAATGAGGTTTTGAAGTGGGAGAATATTGAGGTGCATATGTGAATACATGAATGGTTCTTATTTCATCATCTTGGGGAACTCTGGGTGTGAACATTTTTCATCAAAATGGATTGTAGTGGATTCAAACTCATCTATGGATATGAATGGAGAAAAACAAAGTCTATCTATTGCTTTTAGACAAGAGAAAGGCTCCAAGGAAAGTCAAGTGTATGATTTCAGTTTTCTGTTCTTACTTTTCCCACTTTGCATCAGCTACTGCTTGATGTGACTTGGGTAAACTCACACTAGATTCAGAATCAGAGGACCTGGGTTCAAATCTCACCTGTGGCATTTACTCCCTGTGTGATATAGGGTGAATTATAACTTCTTTGGGTCTCATTTTCTCCATTCGTAAAATGAGGGATTGAACTAGATGACCTCTGAGAACCTGACCACTTCTAAATCCATGGTCCTATCAATTGAATTTAAGTCCTGACTTCACTGCTTACTATATCCATGATTTTTGGCCTTTCTGGACTCAAGCTTTGTCTCCTGCAAAATGAGAATAATTTGACTCAAATCCCATCAATCAAGCCATCAATCAGTAAACATTTATTTGGAGTCTATAATATGCTAGTTTCTTATGCGCAACTTAAACAAAATTATATATATATATATGAATGAAATGTTTTCTGGCCATAAAGAATGCCATATAATCATGAGTTAGTGTTATTAAAAATTAAGCCAAGTTGTGTAGGATTCAGTCTGGGGCTGGGGAACAGAGAGAAGGGGAAGAGAAGCACCTTTCAAGAATTTCCTGGGAAAAATATGCCACCCCATTCAAGGAAGATGCTTGCAGACAAGCTCCATTAAATGATCAGACCCATTTCAGAAAACAGAGTAAAACTGTTAATTACTTCTCATCCAGTTTCTGTCTCTATCTTGTTCCATCTCTACTGGTGACCGGAAGTCGCTGTTGGTAGCCTGGGTCTGGCTGCTTTTCATTTTCTCCTTGCTGCTCATCAGCCCCTGAACACGTTGGAACTTGGTGCACGCAAATTGGGTTGCACTGAATGAGTTCCTATTATATTTATAGAAGTGTGGCGCAACTGCTCCCAAGGTATAAATAGAACAATGGGGTGTTGACAAAGGGACTAGTTTTCTGTAACCGTGGAAACTCTGTAATTATTCCTGGAACTCTACTCATTGTTTATCTGCATGTGCATTTTAATAAACAGGGCTCTTGCTGCTTATTCATGAATTTTCAAATGGAAATATATTCCCATTATTATCCCCTATTCCGGAATCAGAACCCATCTAGCAAGTTCAGAGCTGAGTAAATACATAGAACATTAGCGACAATTAGATAATTGGTGCCTTTGGATAACCACCCCTGCAGTATCTGTGAATGGATGAGGACTGTTTTAGTGTCACCTGGAACCTTCTGCAAGAACCATGTTGTTCCAGGAAGCAATTACAGCTATATGAAGAAACTCAGAAACACTTTACAGAACTTTAGTCAGTTTGCTCACTCTCCACTCAAGGAAGATAATCAAACAGCAAGCAAGCAATTGCCGCTTCTTGCTTTTCACAAGTTATGCCTTCTTCAGTCAGAGGCTTTGGTTAAAAGAAGGATGAAAAGCTGACCTGAGAAGTCAGAGAATCATAGAAGCATGTGATATTAGGAAAAGAAAGGACCTTAGGGACTATCTAGTCCAATCATCTCATTTTTTAAAACCATTTGCTATTTAAAAAAAATTGATTATTTCATTGTAAATTTGAATTCCAAATTCTTTCCCATTTCGAAGGCAAAAAGTAGATTATCAATTATATATGTGAAATCATGTAAAACCTAGTTCTTTATTAGACATGTTGCAAAAAAACAAGCAAAAACAAAACGAAACAAGAAACAAGAAAAATAAACTAAATGAAAAAAGTAAGTTTCAGCCTGCAATCAGATTCCATCAGTTCATTCTCTGGAGATGATAGTATTTTTCATCATAAGTCCTTCAGAATTATCTTGGATCATTGCATGGATCAGAAGAGCCAGTTCATTTACAGTTGATTATCATTGAATATTGCTGTTTATATGTACAGTGTACTTCTGGTTCTGCTCATCTCACTCTGTTTCAGATCATATAAGACTTCCCAGTTTTTTCTAAAACCATCCTGTTCATCATTTCTTATAGCACAATAGCATTCCATCATAATTGCATACCACAACTTGATCAGTCACTTCTCAATTGATAGCCATTCCCCAATTTCCAAATTTTTTCCATTACAAAAAGAGTTGCTGTGAATATTTTGTACATATAAGTAATTTTCCTTTTTCTTTGATCTGTTTAGGATAAAGACTTAGTAGTAGTATTGCTTGGTCAAAGGTATGCACAGTTTTACATTCCTTTGGGTATAGTTCCATATTGTTCTCCAAAATGGTAGGACCAGACCCAAACTCCACTGGTAGTGCATTAATTTCCTGATTTTCTTGCATCTCTCCAACATTTGCCATTTTCCTTTTCTGTCAAGTTAGTTAATTTGATAGGTGTGAAGTTGTACCTCAGAATTTTTAAATTTTCCTTCCTGTAGTCAATAGTGATTGAGAACATTTTTTTTCATATGACTCTAGAAGCTTTGGTTTCTTCTTTTGAAAACTGCCTATTCATATCCTTTGACCATATATTAATTGGGGAGTGGCTCAATTTCATAAAATTAACTTAATTCCCTATATATTTGAGAAATGAAGCCTTTATCAGAGAAATTTGCTGTAAACTTTCACATTCAGTTTCTTGCATTCCTTTTAATCTTGGCAGCATTGGTTTTGTTTTTGCAAAACCTTTTAAATTTAATGTAATCAAAATTATCACCTTTACTTCTGTGATCATCCTGTCTCTACTTTAGTTGTAAATTCTTCTTTTATCTATAGTTCTGACAGGTAAAAGTTTCCATGCTCCCCTAAATTATGATTTCACTTTTTATATCTAAATCGCATACCCATTTGAAATTTATCTTGGTATGCAGTGGTTCATATTTGGTCTGTTTTCTAGTTTTCCCAGTAATTTTTGTCAGTCAGTGAGTTCTTTTCCCCAAAGGTTATATCTTTGGGTTATTAAACACTACATTACTATGCTCATTTACTACTGTGAATTTTGTATCTAATTTAGTCCACCGATCTATCACTTTTAATTTCTTAGGTAATAATACAAGATTATTTTAATGATTACTATTTTGTAATACAGTTTGAAATTTGGTACTGCTAGATTGCCTCCCTTCACATTTTTTCCCACTGATTCCCTTGATATTATTTACCTTTTGTTGTTCCAGATGAATTTTGTTAGTATTTTTCTAATTCTATAAAATAAATAAATTGATCAGTTTGGCACGAAATAAGTAAATCAATTTAGATAAAACTGTCATTTCATCATATTGGCTTACTCATAAGCAATTAATGTTTTTCCACTTAAGTCTGCCTTTATTCATATGAAAAATGTTTTGTAATTGTATTCAGATAGTTCCTGGGTTTGCCTTGGCAGGTAGATTCACAAATATTTTATATTGTCTACGGTTTAAGTGGAATTTTTCTTGCTATGTCTTTCTTCTGGACTTTTTTTTGGTCTTATGTGATGTTTGTTTTATAGCCTAAAACTTTGCTAATGCTGTTGTTTCAATTAGTTTTTTTAGTTGATTCTCTGTGATTCTCTAAATATTCTATCATATTTGTAAAGAAGGATAGTTTTGTTTTCTCATTGCCTATTTTTCTCCTTCAATTTCTTTTTGTCTTACTGTTACAGCTAGAATATCTTGTAAATAATAATGAAGGTAAGGACATCTTTGCTTCACCCTGATCTTATTAGGATGTCTTCTACTTATCCTCATTACATATTCATGCTTGCTCTTGGTTTTAGACAGATACTACTTATCATTTTAAGGAAAACTCCATTTATTACCAGGCTTTCTAGTGTTTTTAATAGGAATGATTGTTGTTGTCAAAAGCTTTTTCTGCATCAATTGAGATAATATGATTTTTGTTGTTTTTATTACCAATATGGTCAATCACACTGATATTTTTCTATATATTGAACCAGCTCTGCATTTCTGATATAAATCTCATCTGGTCATAGTGTATGAACTTTATAATTTATTGCTATAATTTCCTTGCTCATATTTTGCTTAATATTTTTGGATAAATATTCATTAGGAAAATTGGCCTGTAGTTTTCTTTCTCTGCTTTTGTTGGTCCTGGTTTAGGCAACATGTAATTGTGTCATGATAGAAATTTGGTAGTATTCCTTCTTTGGCTGATTTTCCACAGAGTTTATATAGTATTGGAATTGTTCTTTAAATGTTTGGTAGAATTAACTTTTGAATCCATCTGGTCCTGGGGAGTTTTTCATAGGGAGCTCATTGAAGGCTTGTTTATTTTTCTAACACAGGTTTATTTAAATATTCTATTTCCCTTCTGTTAATCTGGGCAATTTATATTTTTGTAAATATTTTAATATTTCACTCAGATTGCCAGATTTATTGGAATATACTTGGGCAAAATAGCTCCCAATAATTAATTTAATTTCATCTTCATTTGATGCTGTATTTACCCTTTTCACTTTTGATAGTGGCAATTTGGTCTTCTTTCATTTTTAATACAAATTAATTAATAGTTTATCTATTTTATTTTCCCCTTCTCTAAAATCAGCTCCTACTTTTGTTTATTTAGTTCGATGGCCTTTTTTACTTTTAATTTTATTAATCTCTCCTTTGATTTTCAGAATTTCTATTTTCTTTTTTGAGGATTTTAAATTTTTTTTCTAGTTTTTAAAATTTTAGATGCAATTCATTGACCTACTCTTTATTTTATTGATGTAAACATTTAAAGTTATGTTTTCCCCTAAGTTTTGCCATATCCCACAAATTTTGGCATCTTGTTTGATTGCCATTCTCTTTGATATTATTGAATGTTTCCATGATTTGCTCTTTGACTGACTTATTCTTTAGGGTTACATGTTTCATTTCCAATTAATTCTTATGCCTTAAATACATGATCAGTTTTTGTGAAGGTGCCATGTACAGTTGAGGAAAAAAAAAGCTATGGTCTTTTCTATTTCTATTCAATTTTCTCTAGAAGTTCATCATAACAAACCTTCCTAAAATTATATATCTCCTTAGCTTCCATATTACTTGCTTTATGGTTAGATTATGTAATTCTGAGAGGGGAAAGTTGAGGTCCTCTGCTTGAATGGTTTTGCTATTTCTTCCTATAACTCATTTAACTTTTCCTTTAAGAATTTGGATGCTATGCCATTTAGTACAAGCATGTTTAGTACTGAATTATTTAATTGTCTATATTCCATTTAGCATAATATAGTTTCTTTGATTATCTCTCTTAATTAGGTCAATTTTTTATTTTGATTTGTCTGATCCTGATTGCTGCTCCTCCTTTTTTTTTTAAAGCTCAGCAAAAGTAGAATAGATTCTGATTCAACCCCTTATTTTAAACCAGTGCCCATTTTTTGGTAAATATATTATTGGATTTTGGTTTCTAACCCATTCTGTTATTTGCTTCCATTTTGTGAGTGAGTTCATCCTATTCACATTTCATTTTCACTATCCACATTTCCTCCATCCTATTTTCCTCCTTATACCTTCTCTCTACATTTTTATGTTGCCTCCTTCCCCCAGTCTATTTTGTTTCTGACCACTGCCTCCCTTAATCTGCCCTCCTTTTTCTTACCTCCCTCTCTTCTCTTATTTACTTTCCCTCATACTTTCCTATTGGATAAGAAAGATTTCTATACCTACTTGATTTTGTATGTTATTCCCTCCTTAAACTAATTCCAATAAGAATGAGGTTCAAGTGTTACCAACCACTCCTCCACTTCCTCTACCACAGTAAAAGCTTTTCCTTGTGTGCCTCTTTTAAGTGAGATAATTTTCCTAATTCTTCTTCTTTCTCCCTTCTTTCAGTGTATCCTTCTTTCTCAATCCCTTAAATTTTTTTTGGAGCTCATCCCATTATAGTCAACTCACACCCATGCCCTCTGTCAATGCATATTTCTTGTAACTGCCCTAAAATGGTAAAGTCTTTAGTAGTTTCAATTATCATGTCTCATATAGAAATGTAAACAGCTTAAATTAAGCCCCTTGAAATTTCTCTTTCATTTTTACTTTGCTATTCTATTGTTAAGTTTTGTGTCTGAATGTCAAAATTTTTTTAGCTCTGGTCTTTTCATCCTAAATATTTGAAAGTCTTCTATCTCATTTAATATCCATTTCCTCCTACAGGATTATATTCATTTTTTTGGATAGATTATTCTCAGTTGTAATCCCAACTCATTTGCCTTCCAGATATCATATTCCAAGTCCTCCACTCCTTTGCAGAAGCTGCTAAATATTGTGTGATCCTGATTGGGACTCCACTATATTTAAATTGTTTCTTCTTAACTACTTATAATCCTTGACTTGGGATCTCTGGAATTTGGTTATAATATTTCTGGGAGTCTACGTTGTCAAATCTCTTTAGGTAGAGTCTTTCAAATTTTTTTACTGGCTTGTTCTAGGATATTATGTCACTTTTCCTTTATTTCTTCTTCAAATATGTGGTCTGGACTCTTTTCTGGTCATGGCTTTCAGGGAGCACAATAATTCTTAAATTATCTCTCCCTGATCTATTTCCTGGGTCAGTTTTTTTCTGATGAAATATTTCACATTTTCATCTTTTTTTTTCATTCTTTAGACTTTATTTCTGGATGTATCATGGAGTCTTTAGTTTTCACTTGCTCAATTCTAATTTTTATGAAGTATTTCCTTCATTGAACTTTTGTACCTCTTTTTCTATTCACCAATTCTGATTTTTTACAAAAACTAAACACTTTCTGTTTTGGAATCAATAGGACTAGGCAGATTGGGTTAAGTGGCTTGTCCAGGACCACACAGCTAGAAGTGTGCCACTGAGTCATCTAATTGCCCCTCCAGTTCATCTTTTTAAGAAGATCTTCCTTTCAGTGGATTTTTAAGTCTCTTTTGCCATTTGACTAATTCTGTTTTTTAAGGTGTTATATTTTCTTCAGTATTTTTTGTTCCTCTTTTAACAAACTGTGGACTCTCTCTTTATAATTTTCCTGTATCATTCTTTTTTCTTTTCCCAATTTTTCTTCCACCATATCCCTTATTTGTTTTTTTAAAGCCTTTTAAAGCTATTCTAGGAATTCTTGTTGGTCTTGTTCCCAATTCACATTTTTTTCCCCTTTGAGGCTTTGCTTATACTTGTTTAGACATTGTTGTTTTCTGAGTTTATGTCTTCATCTTTCTAATCATCATACAGATTTTTATGGTTAGGTTCTTCGTTGTTGCTGTTTGTTCATTTTCCTAGCCACTTTCTGCCTTTTAATTTTATGTTCAAGTTGTGCATTGCTCTTGGGGTTCCACTGTTTTAAGATTAAGGATTTTTATGCTGATATTTTCAGAGTTAGACCTGAGTGTCTATAAGTTTTTGGTACTTCTAAGGTGATATTATCCAAGGAGAAATGTTTTTTTCCCCTTTTTTACCCTAGCGAGGACCCCTGCTCCCTCCCCTGTGTCCCTCTCTGTCTCTTATTGTTTTGTGACCACAAACATTAGAGTCTCTTTCTCCCTGGAATTGTGATTAGGGTCCCCGACCCCCTGGGCCTCAAGTGCTAATGCACCTCTTCACCCTGTAACTGAGACATCAAGCCATGTATGGAGAATGCAAAAGGATCCTGCACTCAATGCCAGGAGAGTCCTCTCTAATCTCTTGACTAGTTCTTCAACTTCCTTATTGTCTCTGGGCTGAGATCTTCTGAAAGCTGCTCTTGCCACTGTCACAGCTACCTCTAAGACCTCTTGCTGGTTTTGCCACTATGTGTGCTGTGCTCTGGGATCAACCCCACCATAGTGTCACAGACTTCTGCTAACTCCCTAAATTGTCTTGGACTGGCAAAATGTTTTGTCCCCCACCTTTCATTGACTCTGGTACTTAAGTTTTTGATTTGAGGCATTATTTTAAAGTTTATTTTGATTGGGAATGTTGAGAGAGTTCATCTGAGTTGCTGCTTCTTCTCTCCATCTTTTCTCTACTTCTCAATCTCCTCAATTTTCAGACATAGAAACTGAGGCCCAGGGTCTAGGACACACAGTGAGTTGTTGACAAAACTGTCACTGCCCATATCTCTTTATCATCTTATCTAGGTTAGTTTGTAGGAGCTTGAGAAAAATCATAATCTTTCTGGGTTTTTATTACTTCATCTGTAAAATGGGAATACATAGGACTAGATGATCAGTGATTTAATTTTGAACTCAGCTAAGGAATTTATGGTGTGTTTGGTCTGATCTCTGGCCTCCATGGTTTCAAAGGAGAGTACTTGTATTATTCAACAAGGTATCAGGCTTTCTGTCTTCCTACCATTTTCTATCAGTGGTACTCCCATGCTTTGCTTATTCAGTGTTATTTTATGTTGCTTTGTAATTCTTCACATACCCTTTCTCCTGTGTATTCGGTTTTTGCTTTCCTGGCTAAATTGTAACCCCTTTGAAGTCAGGGTTGTTTCTTTTCTTTCCTCTCTGTGGTACAGATCAAAGCTCTGCATATAGCAGGTACTTGCACCTTAGAGACTGACTCACTGAACTAGCTCCATCCTACATAAGAATGGTCTTGCCCCAATTAAAGGGCTAATGAGATACAACCCTAGTCTTCTCTCTGAGATGTTGATGGGGAAAAGAATGATGACAATGGAATCTGGATGATGAACTTAGGGAGTGTTGAATTGGTGAAGGAAAGAGGGAAAGAAGAGGGCTTGGCATGTCCTTTGGAATTATTGTGGCCATATTTATTTCTTTGAAAATAGTTCATTGAGTACTGAGAACAGAGTCTCAAGCTAGAAGGGGCCTGAGAGGTGACAAATTACCTCATTCTATAGAGGAATAAATGGAGCATCATTGACTTGCTCAAGGTCACAGAAACAAAAAGAGACAAAGCCAGGAATCAAACATAGGTCTTATGATTCAAAATCCAACATTCTTTTCTCATTCTACTCTTACAGCTTTTTCAAGTGAATATTAAAACTCTTAAGAGTCACTTGTTCCTTCTTTAGATGATGATCAGTCAATAGGTAGTAAGACACTGCCACACAAGCTAGACACAGTGGAAGATCCAAAGATGATCTGTTCCATGTCACCAAGGAACTTATTCTTTTGTCGGAAATTACACAGAAAAAATAACACTACAAGACATGAATTATCATCATCATTATTTATCCTGAAAAGGGAGTCAGATCATCTGATCTCATCTATTCCCATTTTATAGATGAAGGGCCAGAAAGATTATGATTTTTTTCATGCATCTACTAACTATTTGACTGGTGGTGGGAACTCCTAATGCACATTTCAACTATACCATGCTGCCTTTGTCACTAGGCAGTATCTGATGAGTGGTATACATAATAAGTACTATAAATTCAGATAATGAAGAAATCAAAGTAGCCTGCAGTAGTTATAGAAGAGGAAGTTGAATTGGACTTGGAAGGATGGGTAGGAGATAGATAGACTGGGTGAGAAATTCCCAATAAAGGAGAAATTGTACTAGGTCACTTATAGACAGATGCACTTTGCTGTGGCATTGCTGTTACAGAAAACTGAGTATGGTCATCGTCTCTATCAGTAATCCAGAAATGGAGCCTGGAAGCCCTAGAGTCAGAGATCTTCAGGAATTCTCCTTATGGGTATGTACATATATAAATCTGAACAGGTTGATGGAGGGCTGCAGTATGTCTGACCATACTCACTTCTATTTTTTGTTGTTGTTCTGAGGCTGAGTCTACCACAAAGGAAAGAGACATTCTCATAGATAGTAAAATGCTGGGAAATTGATACAAATCCACTCTCTGGCTTTTATCTACTCAGGTGAGTTTGAGATTTACCCAGCAAAAACTGCATCCTTTTGGGATGCATTAAGGGCTGAGTTCTGTCTGTTGAGAGTGAGGCATCACCCGGATTGCCCTCATTTTGGAGACATGAGAATCTGGCTATTTAGGGCAATGCATTAGATAATGATGGAGGTAGAAGCAGCATCCACACCTTTTTATTATTCTCCCTCATTTTTTTTTCTTTTGGCCAGAAACAGATTTTCTCAGTATCCCCTTTTGTTTCTTCTGTCAGCTTTAGATGTATCAAGCACCTGAAACTGGGCTGTGGGTTGAATGTATTTGTAGACATCTTAATTTCCCTGGTGATAAGCAAATTAATTTTCTTGCAACTCTTTAACATTCTAATTGAAAGACAGAATGTCGCTGAGTTTGTTCTACAGATAAAAGGCAACTAAAGTCTCATCGCTAGTCAGTTCACAAGCTGGGAATGTGGTATAAGGAGAAAGACAATTGAACTAGGGATCTAGATTCAAGGCCAAAGAGTCTTAATCGTTTGGTCAGGGACCCCTTTGGAATGAGGGGAAGCCCATGGACTCATTCTCAGAATCATGTTTTTAAGTACACAAAATAAAAGGCAGAGGTTTACAAAGGAAGCCAATTACAATTTTCAAAATAATATGAAAAAAATTTGAAGGGCTCAAAGGTATAAACTCTTGTTCTACTCCATGTTTTACTCTAGTTTTGTGACCCTGGGTAAAGTAATTTTTCTCTATGGATAATCTGTAAGAGAAGGGGTTTGGACTATGCTATCTCTGAGGTTTCATCTAGCTGCAAACATTTGAGTCCTTGACCCTCTTGTAGACCAAAAGAGGTTCAATTCTGTAAATACCTGGCCATTTACTTTGCTTACTTACTTGGATGAGATGCAGCCTATTTTGATGTATATTCCAGTTATAGAGAGGACTTTTGATTTACGGGCTAATGTTGGGGCATGGTTTCTGGGCTGATTGTTCTTAGAGTACTCCTTGAACCTTGAGGCCTCATTTCCATTTCTCTTTTCTTTGATATTTGGCTATTCTTTAAAGGGCTTGGCAATAAAATCTTTCCTTCCCTCCCTCTCTCCCTCCCT